>NC_041384.1:632360116-632362625 GCF_002162155.2 Triticum dicoccoides | reverse complement strand
GGGGGGGAATCCTAGTTTAAGTCCCAAGGCCTCTAAAAACACAGATTACAAAAGGCTTCAACCCAGGATTGAAGACCTGAAAGGGATTTCTTCCTGGCTCTATGTGCTAACAGGGATATTTCTGCTTTGAACTTGAACCTGCATCTATAGAGGATTGGTGAAATTCTGTTGAAAATAAAGTTGTTAGTAATCCAGATTGCCCAACTGATCAACATGATAATTTCCATGGCAAATGGTAGCTGAATTATCTGCCTTAGGTCTGCAATTATGTTCTAAATATCCATGTTTTGAGGAGGCCGTTCTGTTAATGAATTTGTGAAGGTGTTTGATCAGTAGACAACCATTTTGCACCCTCGGGTTCGGGACAGCTAGCCCTCCTTGGCTCTTTGGCTTACAAACAAGATACCAGGCAGCAAGAGGTGGATTTTTCTTTGGGAGATCCTCATGCCTCCATAAGCAATGCCTCATGTACTTATCCAGCTCATCAATAACCCATTGGTAGTTTTTAGGGACCTGAGATGAAATATAAGTAGAGATGAAAGCACAGAGTTCACAACTTGAAGTTTACTTCCATAGCTTATATGGTGAGCACAACTAAGGAGGCATAGAGAACTCCTTCCTGGGTTTGGTGGTGCTCAAGGAGAGGCCAAGGTAAGTGAATGGCAAGGACCCTGTCACCAGATATAGTGATGGGAATGGTATTGGACTTGGCATACGTAACTCAGTCTAGTTGCCAAAGCAAATTTTCTAGGACAAAAATTCCTAAGGAATTCTAGTTCCATAAACTCTTTCTTAGTTTCCTGGAAGCAAATAATGGAGTGAAAAAAAAGGAGCAACCAGATTCCTAACTTTTATTGTAAATATGCACCCATTTATCACTGGAATTTTTACCTCTAATGTTCCAATCTAAGATATTCCAATGCTATTTATTTAGCCATGGGGGAAAAGGAGGAGGCACTAAACCACCCAAACCGTACGCTGGGGATCAGGAAAAACAGTGCTGGATCAATAAAGTGCAGGCTTGAGAGAGACCAGGCCGGCTCAATGATGGCAGGTAAGGAAAAAAGCAACACAAATGGAAGCCAGGCCATGAGAGACTTCTTAATGCCACTTATTATATAACTGGGGAATCCAAGGCAAAGATAAAGGCCATACACCAAAAACAAGATTTGCTAGAGAACTGTTACAGCATAATCTGCACTTGATCATGAGCCCGCAACTCTGCATACCCAAACTCGCCCTGCACTTCATTACTTTTTGTACATCTTCTAAGCTGGTTCAACAACAGCTTTTTAGGAGGCCTTCTTCTTCTTGCTAGTTTGTGAAGCAGACCACAAGACCATCACTCTTAGTAACACGCTCACTAGAATGCGCTCCTATGTTTTATGAGATTGCGCACGAATTCTTTGAAGGAGTGTAGAGTCCCAAGAGATCCATTCTTGTACCAGGCTACGTACTCTATTCCAGAACTCCAGACGTTTCTTTTTGCGATATCTATTCTGTATGCCAAATTAGCACCGGCAAAAAGGTTCGATTTACAATTGGCAAAGTCAATGTCAACTATAGCTTTAACTTTTCCAGATTTTAAATCATCCAAAAGTACCAAGTATCAGGTGCTCGGCCTCAATCAGCAGCTGGATGATCCAGACCGCACGCTACTCGCTGCGACCACGTGAGACCAGAGCACATCAGTATGGCACACATACCAGGATGTAGAGCAGAGAGGCGCAGACTACGGTCCGGTAACGGCCGAGCCAGGAATCGGCGACGGCGGCCACGCCGAGCAGCGGCAGCAGGAGCGCGACGCCGTTCCAGGCGTTGATGGTCGCGGCGGCCGACGCCGTGGACTGCCCTAGCGGTCCGGTGAGGTAGGCGATGAGGTTCCCTGAGATGCCGGTGTAGGCGAACCGCTCCGAGATCTCCACGCCTGCGATACCGACGGCAAGCGGGTCAAAGAGGATCGAGGCTGGGAGGGCATGGCTGATTGATTGCCTTGCTGGTGCTTCGCGCTACCGATGATGAAGAACGCGGCGGGCCACCGGCCGGAGGTGAGGCGGGAGACTGGGCGGCCGAGGTGGTCCACGGCGGCTGCCGGCTGGGGCAGCAGGGGATCCGCCGTGGCGTCCATGGACGTCCACCTGTTCCCCTCCTCTCCACTGGCCGAGGTCGTCCGGTTGCTTTGACCCCCCTTTTTTTTAGGAAAACTGTTCACCTCACTTTGCTGCGAGGGCGCAATGGATAATATCTTTCCCTAAATTTCCATACAGCAGAAAGAACTAAGTGACACTTTTTTTTTGAATTGTTTTAATTGCTTACCACATGTCTCACATGAACTAAGTGACACTTTTTTTAAAAAAGATCTGATTTTTTTTTGAAAAAACTTTCGATCTTCATCAATTGTCAACGTAGTACAAAGAACATTAGTAGTAAAATTTACATCCAGGTCCGTAGACCACCTAGCGACGGCTACAATCACTGGAGCGAGCTGAAGCTGCGCCGCCACCCATCC
>NC_041384.1:632358407-632359839 GCF_002162155.2 Triticum dicoccoides | reverse complement strand
AAGAGAAGTGTAGGTCGAAAGGATCCAACCTTCAGACACGCGGACGTAAACGAACGAAGATCGGATCGAGTCGGATCCACCGAAGACAAACGCCGATCGGATCCCACGAGATCCGTCGAAGACAAACCTCCACACGCCTTCTAACAACGCTTGAAACATCACCAGGATAGAGGCTAGGCTGGGAGACCTTATTCCATCTTCAAGAAGCCACCACCGCCTCATCTTCTTCAACATGGCATAAACCCTAACAAAACTTAGAAAAAAGGCTAAAAAGGATTAGATCTACTATAAAGTTCATTAAAAGTACAATGCTCAACAAAATACTCCCTTCATGTCTTAAAAGAAAGCATGCACTTTTTTCTTCTTCTGACAACAAGGGTACAAAGTTTGTAGCAAAGGATTATCAAAACTATGACACCAAATTCGTATCATTAGATACATCATATCTTATGCTCCCTCCTATCTGAATTAACTGACACGACCTTTATACAATGTAAAATACATATTGTTTAGAGGATGCGTCAATTAATTCAAATTGGAGGGCGTATATGTTTAAGCTTGTAGTTGTTGATGATTTTTCGTACAAATCTGATCATAATCTGCATCATTTGACTTAAGACAAAAATATAAGCCTTGTTTTCAGAGACAAAGTGAGTAAAAACAAAAATGAGGGGCTAGAACCATCGCCACCGATGTGTCGTTGTTGTCGCTCCCCTACAGGAGTCAGCCTGGCCTTCTCGATGAAAACCTAAAAGTCTTTCTGCACATGCCAATGCTGACTAGTGCCATGTAGCCATAGCGTCGAACCCCTAAATCCGTACAGAACGCTTGGCACCAGATCTTGCGCATCATGTACACATGAAGAAAACCCTAACCTCACCGACCAACAAGCTGACATAAATATATGTCAGAGCTCTATTGACTTCGTCTAGACAAACAAACTCGAGGAGGATCAGAGCCCAAAATCCAACTCAACGAAGAAGCGCATCATCCGTCCGAGCACCACCCTTGCGAGGACTGAAAAATCCTAAACTAAACTAGTAGACGGAGGCGAGGCACCGGCGCAACCTTGAGGGGAAGAGTTTGCCCTAGATGTGGCTTATCCGCTTATGATGGGAAGGCAAGGAAGTAGGTTCTATAGTGTATATTGCTTGATTGATTCCTGGATTGTTTTTAATTCAATGACACTATAATACTTTTATTATCAAATTTCATAAAAAATGTTGAACTTTATATGGGTCCAACATAAACAATCGTGCATACACGACTTCCAAAATCTAATGGCATTTGTATTGTGTTTATAGAAAAATATCTAACTACGTTAGCAATTCTAAGCATTGTTAACCCATAACTACATGGTATTCATATTTTTAGGGGAAGCCTCATGACACATTTTATTGATTGGAAACAATATATAGTTACATTGTTTGCA
>NC_041384.1:632347547-632358223 GCF_002162155.2 Triticum dicoccoides | reverse complement strand
GCTCCGTCGGCATGACTGTTTAATGTGTGCACCAGCATATTAGTCACATGATCAAAATCCTAAGATAAAAATTAGATTCTTCATAGATAGTTGTTGTCGGACCTGTTGTTTTCATAATTGGACATACCTTCAACTTCAGTAGGTCTAGGGAAGGAAGAGAAGAAAAATCAACTATTTCACCTCATGTCATAATAACCATCGTTTTCAGTTTTCAAGGCACAAGTGTAGTGGAGATGTCTTTCATTTAATAAGAAGCCACCGTAAAGCAGACGAAAGAAGGCATTTAAGGGACACTTACTCTAATTAAATTTGATGTGCCATGGTCTAGTACACAAATATGGAAGTTGCACGTAGTTGCTAGATTCGAAGACAATACAAAAGTTAGCCTTATGGAAGTTACTTGTCATGACAAACATGTAGAAGGAAAAATCACAGGAGCATGCAGGGGTCGAGGCACACATATTATCAGCTGTGCTCGGCCGCAGCATTGCTTCGCGATCCGCAAAGTCATTCAATTTCGCATGAGGGCACACCAAGTTTTAGTTTCTGAAAGTTGTGACTTTTGTTGTTTGTCGTATCAAGTTTCAACGGTTAAAACTTGAAGAAGTTTTAAAAACTCGTCAAAACGTATTCAAAATAGGTTTTATTTCAAAGCCCTCGTCACAAGAAACACGAATATGAAAACGGTGCTAAATTTGGACGTTCAATTCAAAAGATACAGAGATTGAAAATTGAAAGCCAAAAGAAAAAATGGGGTTGGTGCCCCCGCCCTTGTGTGCGTGAAATCTCCTTCCATATGTAGAAGTACAATATGAGGGAAATGATGAATAAGCATGAGCTGGCAGGATGGACTTCGAAAAGGCGGACATCATGATTGGGCTGATATATATCTATTGAGCAAGTTAGTTTGTCTTAGATATCCTTACAAAGTTTGTCTTAGATATCCTTACAAAATTATATGGCTCTTAGACAAAAAGCCCAGACAACGGGATTTTTCTAAGGGCACTAAGGCGGTCAAAAGCAAAAATTAGATAACGGGATATGGATATGCGTGGATCCGGTAGATGCCTCGATGTTCTTACTCCAACCATTGGTTCTCTCAATCCTTCCTTCCTCTCATATTTATTGGCAGGGCCTAGCATCAAGGTTCAAAATATCAGACATTGGGTTCTTGCCAGTTTGGCTTCGACATATCGGATGATATGTGCTACGTCTTCAACGTATCTACTTTTCCAAACACTTTTGCTCTTATTTTGGACTCTAACTTGCATGATTTGAATGGACTAACCCGGACTGACGTTGTTTTCAGTAGAATTATCATGGTGTTATTTATGTGCAGGAGCAAACGTTCTCGGAATGACCTGAAATTTCACGGAGCCACTTTTCAGAAAATAAGAAAAATATCTGCAAAAGATGAAGGCCAGGAGACCCACCACCTTGCCACGAGGGTGGGGGGCGCGCCTGCCCCCCTAGGGCGTGCCCCCTACCTCGTGGGGTCCCTGTTGCGTCTCCGACTCCAACGCCAACTCCATATATTGAGTTTCGGGGAGAAAAAAATCAGAGAGAAGAAATTATCGCGTTTTACGATACGGAGCCGCCGCCAAGCCCTAAAACCTCTCGGGAGGGCTGATCTGGAGTCCGTTCGGGGCTCCGGAGAGGGGAATCCGTCGCCATCGTCATCATCAACCATCCTCCATCACCAATTTCATGATACTCACCGCCGTGTGTGAGTAATTCCATCGTAGGCTTGCTGGACGGTGATGGGTTGGATGGGATCTATCATGTGATCGAGTTAGTTTTGTTAGGGTTTGATCCCTAGTGTCCACTATGTTCTGAGATTGATGTTGCTATGACTTTTGCTATGCTTAATGCTTGTCACTAGGGCCCGAGTGCCATGATTTCAGATCTGAACCTATTATGTTTTCATCAATATATGAGTGTTCTTAATCCTATCTTGCAAGTCTATAGTCACCTATTATGTGTTATGGTCCGTTAACCCCGAAGTGACAATAATCGGGATACTTACCGTTGATGACTGTAGTTTGAGGAGTTCATGTATTCACTATGTGTTAATGCTTTGTTCCGGTTCTCTATTAAAAGGAGGCCTTAATATCCCTTAGTTTCCGTAAGGACCCCGCTGCCACGGGAGGGTAGGACAAAAGATGTCATGCAAGTTCTTTTCCATAAACACGTATGACTATATTTGGAATACATGCCTACATTATATCAACGAACTGGAGCTAGTTCTGTGTCACCCTAGGTTATGACTGTTACATGATGAACCGCATCCGGCATAATTCTCTATCACTAATCCATTGCCTACGAGTTTTCCATATATTATTCTTCGCTTATTTATTTTTCCGTTGCTATTGCTATCATCACTACAAAATACCAAAAACACTACTTTTACCACTGTTATCTTTTGCTACCGTTACCACTACTATCATATTACTTTGCTACTAATTACTTTGCTGCAGATATTAAGTTTCCAGGTGTGGTTGAATTGACAACTCAGCTGCTAATACTTGAGAATATTCTTTGGCTCCCCTTGTGTCAAATCAACAAATTTGGGTTGAATACTCTACCCTCGAAAACTGTTGCGATCCCCTATACTTGTGGGTTATCAATATGTCAATATATTGAAGAGAATGTATGTGAATTGTTTTCATTATTCTTGTTCAAAACATGTCGTTTTTTTGTGTGGGCAAACCATTTTAGTAAAACAAAATATTTGATGTCAATGCTCTGACATAACAAATTTAGACTCTACTTTTATTAACTTCTTAATCAAGAAAGTCCTTAAGAAAGATTCACAAAATCCTTAATCTAAAATAAAAAAATATGTTATATATGCTTTTCTACAAAATATTAAGCATGACTTTGATAATATGATGAAGTGGTAAATACATAATTGTATTTTCGTTACTTTCTGATAAAGAATTATTGTCATCTACATATCGGTCTATATCAGTGGCCATATCGGCCAAATATATGCCATATCGGCGGATATTTCAATACATGTCAGATGATACATGTAAAAATGATATTTACAAAATGATATTCGTGTTTACATCGCCAGATCTCCAAAACCAATAAATATGCCCATATATTGGTCGTATCGGCCTATATTTAAAAGGTTGTGTCTAGCGTTTATTGTGGTCTTCTTGATTTGGGAGCGTTGATGCTTCTGTTCTTCGGTTCCTCCCTTTTGTGTCGCTCGGTTTGAACCAGGGCCGACAGATGCTTGACAAGCTTTGATTTTTCCCAGTTCATCTCGTGTAATGTAATGTACAGCACAAAGATAAAATTAATTTTTGATCATCATATGTTATGAGTTTCTTCATAACTGGAGGCTTATACATATATGCATCTATATATATCGACAATGCACTGTAGGAAGGTGTTTGTAGCGCACTGCAGAGTGCAGCTTTCTATGCCACTGGACACCGTTGTGCATCCAGTTGTTGATTCCCTAATGGAGGGCGACTGGCTGCTCAGAATTCTTCCGGTACACATACCGGTTTGCAAAATACAAGAACACGACCACCTCCAAGGCGCTGAGGCCAGCCAAGATCCAGTAGAAGTAATCGAGGTGCGCGCGGTTGAGGTTGTCGGCGAACCAGCTCTCTCCCCCGCCCCTCGTCGTGGCCCAGTCGACCGCCCACACGAGCATGCCGCTGGCGTAGCTCCCCACGCCGAAGATGCTCAGGCACAGGGCCAGCCCCACGCTGCGGAGCCCGTCGGGCACCTGGTCGTAGAAGAACTCCTCCAGCCCGATGAAGCAGAACACCTCTGTGAAGCCCACCAGGACGTACTGCGGCACCAGCCACCACAGGCTCATTGGCACCGCCACGTCGGGCCGGTCGAGCAGGCCGGCGTCAGCGGCCACGCGGAGGCGCTTGGCTTCCACGAGCGCCGCGACGGCCATGGTGACGCAGGACATGACCATGCCGGCGCCGATGCGCTGGAGCATGGTGACTCCCGCTGGGTGCCTGGTGAGGCGCCTCGCGAGGGGCACGAGGGCGCGGTCGTAGACGGGGACCAGCGCGATGTAGGTGAAGCTCACGAAGCTCTGAAGCGCCGCGGGCGGCACGACGAGGCCCGTGGCCGCGCCCAGGCGCCTGTCCATCGTGCTGCCCTGCTTGGTGAACAGGGTGGAGACCTGCGAGGTGGCCGCGGCGATGACTATGCTTGACAACCAGATAGGAAGCAGCTTAATGAGGAACCCTTTGCCGTCCACATCTTGGTCCGTCGCCAAAAGCCTGCACAAGTAAAAACACCCGCCATTACTCACTACCATGACACCATCTCTCTGTCACGTCAATTTGCACTCACCGGTGTGTGTCAGTGGTGGCATTGTTGGTTCCAAATGTGAGCTTCTTGGTGAGGTGCGCCAAGGAACTGCTGTCCACGGGCTGCTCTACACGGTAAGTCCTCGTGCCGAGCAAGAAGACGACGAGGTACACCACCATGGTGGCCCAGCACACGGCGAACCCCTCCGTCCAGCCGACATTCTCCTCGATGTAGGTGACCACGATCGCCGCGATGGCGTAGCCCCACGATATGGAGAAGTGAAACCAGTTGAAGTAGGAGCTCCGGGACGCACCGACGCTGGGATCGAACTGGTCCGCGCCCAAAGCCTCCGAACATGGCATGTGGAAGCCCTGCGCCAGTGCTAGCAGGTAGATCGCGGTGTAGAAGAAGGCGAGCCGGGCAGGCGATGATGCCGAGGGCAGCGGCGAGCAGGTGCTGCCTGTGCTGTGGCAGCCGGCAGGATGAGGTTGCGGCGTTTGCAGCATGGACGAGACCGTCAGCATTCCCAAGCTCTGCTCATCATCAACATTAGTAACGGGATGTAAAGTAGGGTGTGGTTGGGTGTCAGTCAACTAAGAGATTTAACAAAATCTCACTCAAGTGACATATAGTATATAAGAAGAAAACAATGCATAAATCTTCACACAAGCTCGAACGAATATAGCATCGACTGAGACATAACCAATTAGCAAAACTGTATAAAAGTATGCACATGAAAGCATTACAGAGGGGTCTCCATTTTAATTGGGAATATTTATTTATTCAAAAAAATCCAACAAAATGAAAAAAATAATCTTGAATGTTCAAAACACATGTGTCCACAATCCCTAAAAGTTCAAGTCCAAAATTAACATATACATGGAGAAACAAAAAAGAGAAGTCCCCGTGTGAATAGTGTCATTTTTTCCATCAGCCTTTTTTTGACACCATTCATCCTTTTTCTCTTAATGTGTATTTCAAATTTTGATCTGAACTTTTTGGGGATAGTAGAAATATATTTTGTGAACATTAAAAAAACTAAGAAATTTTCAACAAATGTAAAAATTTTGTAACGTGGTATCACGTGATACATGGTATCGTAGGATATTTTCACCTTGGATACTAGCCCTTTCTCAAAATCACTAGCAGCAGCAGAAATGCACGGACTGCCGGACTGATGTTCTTTTGAATTTGTGCATGTAAAACCTAAGCATATTTGCCTCCTTTTGGTTGTGATCGGAGATGCGATTCGGCGGGTGTGATCCGACGCATTGTGTGGTTCAGCATAGATTTGAATTTGAATTTGCTGACGGACGGAATGCGGCTAACGTTGGATGGCTACCTCCTGTATCCGTGTTCGCGGACTGGTCACCCCTGTCCACGGACGGATGCGGGAGGTTTTTACCGGGTTGCCGTTGAAGATGCCCTAAAAATGGTATATTGACAATTGAAAAAATATTATACTTTTATGTAAACTTGGTGGAACTTCAGAAAGTTAAACTTCAAATAAAATTAATATGTGAAGTAAAATAGAGTGCTATAACAGAATTTTTTTGTTTTATCTTTTTTTCGGCAATCTTATCTTTTATTTGAAGAGATTGCATGTTACCCAGAGTATCTGCTCTTGGACTCACATGCTCCCGTATAAATAGTAAAATCGAGAAAAGGGTTATTTTTTTAAAAAAATATCTATTTTTCTTACAAACAGTAAGGAAAGTTTTGGGCGTTTGGATAGTTTCATCATGAAATCACAATCATGGAAGTCATGGGGAAAAAATGATACTCCAAAAATTCCAAACACATTTCGGAGCACTGCTTTTTTGTTTGGCTGCGACTTCTACGAATGTGATTTCATCTTGGAACTTTGCAAGCACTCGAACATTCCTTAATATTTGCCACACAAAAATCAGAATGTTTTGAATTTATTTTTCATTTGTTTTTACTGTTGTGCTCGAACTGAGAAGGACACTTTGGCATGTTACTCTCTTACAAACAGTACAGATAAAGTAGAGTGTGGTTTCTCACAAAAAAAAGAGAGTAGACTACGGCAACCAAAAATCTTATCTTTTATTTTTAATTGGAGAATCTTACGTTTTATCTGACGACCAATATGGCAACCAAGAACCATCGTTTAGAGAAAATTAAAATTTATGTACTCCCTTCATCCCAAAACATAAGAACGTCTTACATTTTGGACGGAGGGAGTATCTATTTATCTTTTTCTATTTTAGCTACATATCAGTCGATTGATTTTCACAATTAGGTCGGTCGATTTTTGAACGGAAGAAAGAGGAAGGGCCTCGCCGGAGCTAAAGAAGGGGCTCACAGTCATCACCCCATTATCTATCTTAGGGTTCAGAGTGATGGCGTGGTGGGGCAGCAGCGGGGCTTCGCGGAAGAAAAAACTCGACACGGGAAGGGGAGGGTGGCTAGAGGGATGACCGGGGGCGATGAAAGACCGGTGGTGGAGTGGTTCAGGTAAGGGCGGGACGGCGAGGCGGTCGTGGGAGCGCCACCGGCCGCAGGAGGCGGCGGTAGCTGGCTGCGGGGAGAAAGTAGATGTGCGGGAGGTTGAAAAAAAGGCTATGTCCGTTGATTTCGCATCTGACGTTCACAAAATTGATTGACCCCAAGCGAAATTTTCAGCTGACTCACGAGATCCAGCCACGCCCAATTCTGTACGGACGGGACCAGCTTGGCTCCTAGCGCTGGAGTATCTCAGAATGACAGCAGCAGTACGCATCACATCACATGGATGTGTCATCTGTCGGTTGCCTTCTGGTTACTTCCCCGCTAACCCCGCGGTCTGGAACCTCAACGAGATGGTCGATCCAGACATTTCTCGGTTGTGTACCAAGGATAGGCGACGATGCATCAATTCGCCGACGGCAATTGAAGCAGACCTTTTGCCGTGGCTGGATGGCAACTCCAAAAGGTTTCGCATAGTACTGACACACGCCCCAGAATGAAGTCTTGGCGAAATTCTACGGTGGAGCAAATCATTGTCACCTCCGCCGCCCGACCGCCTACCGCGCAATAATGGCAAGGGAATCAAGGCGCGGCATGGATGATGCTCTAAAGATGCTCGGAACAGGGGAGGGGGCGAAGTTTGTGCTAGCACTGACCAGCAGGTAGAGCACGCCGGCTATCAGGACGGCGCGGTACCGGCCGAGGCGCGAGTCGGCGGCGAGCGCGCCGACGAGCGGCAGCACCAGCACGGTCCCGGACCAGGCGTTCACGCCGGCGGCGGCGGCCGCCGTGGACATGCCCAGCGGGCCGGTCAGGTACGTGATCAGGTTGCCCCCCACGCCGGTGAACCCGATGCGCTCCAAGAACCCGACGGCTGCACGCAGGCACGGCGCACAGATGGTTAGTTCAGGCTTTTAAACACATATTAAGCGAGAGACGTTTAGGACGAAACAAATTAGCTCGCACGGCGGGGAATGATCGGCGAGATTACCGACGATGAAGAGCGCGGCGCGCCAGCCGCCGCGGCGGCCGCCGCGACGTGGGAGTGGCTCGCCCGACTCCATCGCTTCGCGCCTTGGCGCTCTGGCCGGAGGTGGTGCCGGTGCGTGATCTATTCAGTGTGTGCCTTCTGCTGGTGGACCTGCAGGTTACAGCTGCCCTGGGCGGTACTTATTACACTACTACCATCCACGTGTCTCTCGTGATGGAGAAGGGGCCTGTCTAAATCGATGGAATTAATAACTGCCCCACTATTATTGTGACTTTGTGAGTGTGGATCAAGGCATGTCTCTCCGTGAAATCAAGTGTGAGATGCAGATCGGTTGGCTTCTCACTTTTCAGGGGCGAGATGCAGATTGCACTCCGGTCGTCTCGTCGAGTCTGCATTACAGGCTCGCATTTGTTGGTGTAGACGTATCTCGCTTGGAAAAATACAGGAAACCGAGCACCTCCAAAGCAGCAGAAGAGCTTCCTGATCAGCAGTCTTTTAGCTGACTGTTCAGAGAACGCTTTTGTTTGAATAAAGCTCTAAATTCCCCGTAAAAAAAAAAGAAGCCGGTTGAGGTTGTCCGAGAACCTGCTCTCCCCCTCGTGCTCCTCGTCGCACAGTCAACCGCCGAGACGAGCGTGCCGCTGGTCGGCTGGTGTAGCTCCTCACGCCCGCGATGCTCAGGCGAGCCCGACGCTCCGTGGCGCGCCGGGCACTTAGTCGTAGGAGAACTCCTCGAAGCCGACGATGGTGAACTCGTTGGCGAAGCCGATCGATCAGCACCAACTGCGGCGCAGCTACCTGCCGGCGGTCGACCAGGCCGGCGTCCCTGGCCGAGCGGAGGCGCACGGCTTCCACCAGCGCCGCCACAGCCATGGCGACGGACGCTATGGCCATGCCGACGCCGATGCGCCGGAGCATCATGATTGGGGTCCCGCTCGTGGACCGGACCGCACCGTGCCGGAGAAGGAAGGCCCGCCCAAAATTTGTGACCGGTCTGGTTAGTGAAATCAGTCCGAAAGAACATCCGGTCTGGTCCGGATTTTAACTGGTCGGCTCGATGGGACCGAGAAAAGGCGCAGGCCGACGAACAACTCCCCGTAGGCTCAAAAAAAAAAAAAACTACTCTCCTAGCACCATATGCGAACAAACCTGTATTTTGATGTTCATGATTAGAGGGATTGTGGCATTTATTCCTGGATTCCTGATTAGAGGGCTTGTAATATACTATTTCTTTGTTTATATTTGAGTAATACAGTTGTGTTGTGATATTATACCGTGAGTCACTGATCTTGATCATGCATGCTGCGTGGATGTTTAGTGCACCATTAATTTCGGGGGCGTCACACAGCGCCACCACCGCGCCCGCCACCAACCACCGTCTCTAGGTCGCCGGAACACCACCGTCCGAGCTTCACTGCCGTCGTCCTCTGCCCCGGGACGGGGAACCGCGCGCGAGTATGGGAGGTCCCGCCGCCGCCAACACCAACCCGACCAGATACAGGGGCGCCTGCCGGCGGCGGCGTGGGGGAGGGGGGGGGGTGGACGAAGAGAAAAGGGGCTCGCGCCGCCCCGGCCGCCTCCTGAGGAGACGGTGCTAGGGCAGAGTCGAGAGGAGGAGGGCCCCCATTTGCAACTAGATGTTTCTAGGGTTCGTGCCGCTGTTTACTCGTCCGTGACGTGGGGTTGGGCTGTTAACCCGTCTTCCAGAGCCTTCTTCACACATGACAACACACAAACGTCATAATAGCTAAAGTGTTTAACTTGATAGCAAGTTCACAAACAACAATTACTCGCAAGCTTCACTGAGTTCAAATTACTGACATAAATGAAAACATGTGATAATAAGCAGGGACATCTCCACTCTTCACTCTTTACAGGTCGTTTCTTCATCCTCCTACAAGATGGCAGCAATGATAGAACTAGTAAAGAACACAAAATTTGAATATTTAAACGACTTTACAGCGATGTCACATATTCAACACTTTCATACACGGGCAGTGCCTCCACATGACATCAGAGATAGAGAATTGGGAAAGACTGACATACCGACATTTCAAAGGCTTGGCTGATGGCGAAAAATATAGTCGCAATATACTCCCTCCGTTCCAAATTAGTTGACGCATATTTAGTACAAATCTGCGTCAACTAATTGGGAATGGAGGGAGTGGTAGTCAACCATGATGTTCTATTCCAGTCCTGTTACAGACCAACTAGGGTTCTTGATTACATAGTGGTTCACGTTCTGAAATCACAGCAGCAACACTACTTTTCTCAGCACGGTCAACGAGTATATGGAGTCATCTAAACAAAAACATGCAACGGCACCACTAATCTTGTACATGGCACAACTAAACAGAGCAAAGAAAAACAAATAGCAGACCAGTTTCAAACACCAAACAGATTTGGCTAAGAGCTAACAGATTTTAGGAGATACAATCATCAAGTTTTAGGAGGTACAAACACCAGTGAACCGCACAAAAACTATACAAACATACACCCACTAACAAATTGAAGGAGATTGGGACTCGAACCTGGATTTTGGAATGTAAGGCTAAGAGCTCAGCACGTTTCTTGCGGAGTTTCTCCATAAATTCCACATCGTCAAGGTACTTCAGAAGATAAACACACAAGAAATAATTAGTCAACTGGTCAATCAATTTCCCACAAAATGGTTCTTTACCACACAATTTATGGCATTACATCAAATGACTCTCTTATCCTTTCCTCCTCTTCTCTCAGTTCTTCTTCTTCATCGTCGTCTTCCTGCACCCGAGGAAAAAACACATAATTAACGTTGGCGCAGCAAAACAAATATGCCACTGCAAAAGATGGACCACAGGTAAGTAACACTGAAGATACTAAAACGCTAGCTATTATATATGTTACCACACCTTGTTCTGGGCGTCGCGACACACCTCGTCGT
>NC_041384.1:632335921-632347344 GCF_002162155.2 Triticum dicoccoides | reverse complement strand
ACTTCCATTGTTCGTACAACCATGGCAGTGAACATCTAAAGGAAGACATGAGTGAGATTTGTCATTTAAGTGCAAGATAACCAGCCTGGCTCAGATACACGAGGATAGCTGAATAAGTGGCAAAAGAAAAAAAGCATGATTGCAGCAGCACATACAACTGGTTGTGTGTGAACCAGTTCGATTGCGATATTACAAACATAAAGCTATGTATGGTAGAAGATGGCACAAAATGGGCAAACAGTCAATAGTAACAGCTCCACAATAACCAGAAACGCATTCGCAGTTATATCTATCAGCTAATTTCAAACTGTATTCCAAAACTGCTTAATTAATATAAGAGTGTATACTACCCTTGCCGTCAGGGTTAACCCCGCAGAAACTGTTGAGAAAATATCCTGCCACAATGTTTTGACCTATATCTAACAGCTAATTTCAAACAGTATTCCAAAAATGCTTAATTTAAGATAAGAGTGTACACCACCCTTGCTGTTAGGGTCGATTCTGCAGAAACTGCTGAGAAAATATCCCGGCGTATCGCTTTGATCAAGTGTGACTTCAGCGAAGAATTGATTGACACTGCCCGCATCATCATCAACTCCTTTAGTTTTCATAGTGATATTGCCATGGTAGTACCATGCATTGGGACCTTCGCAGATTGATTGCCAATGCACAATATCTTTGAGTTCATACTCGAAACCCTAGAATGAGCATGGGTTGGATCAGTAACGTTGCATGCACAAAGCATCAGCAATAAAATACGGTAATCCTGGTAGTGGGACTGAGTGAGGGCGAGCGGGGTGGAGAGAGAACGAACCTCATCGTCGTGCTTCTTGTCCAGTAAAGCTTCAACCAGTCTGTGCACATTCTCCGTTTCCCTCTCGGCTATTTTCAAACTTGTGGCGACCTTCCTCGTACCATCTGACCACTCAAGAGATTCACGTATAAGACGCTCCTTTTTTGTTTCCTTGGACCTAATTTTAGATCAGACAGAGCATACGATTAATAGATGTTACGTTCTTCAGAGAAGGTAAGAGATTCTCTTTTTTTTTGAGAGCGAAAAAGAAAGAGAGCTCAGAACATTACGTGTCAGTGCTACTGTCACGAGCATAGGTATGGAGAGCACTTGCAATTGCATCAAAACTCTGGAACGGCCGACCTGGCAGCTCTGGATATGAGTGATACACTCCTGAACGATCCACTCTGACGTAGACTGGTGTAGGCAAACGGAAATGCCTCCAGGCCATAACATGGTCGGTGTTCCAATAAGGATTGGGA
This sequence comes from Triticum dicoccoides, assembly GCF_002162155.2. Lineage (NCBI taxonomy): Eukaryota > Viridiplantae > Streptophyta > Magnoliopsida > Poales > Poaceae > Triticum > Triticum dicoccoides. Next base: position 632,346,069 of record NC_041384.1, on the reverse strand, counting down.
ACCCTGCAGTGGGAAGGCTCGGTCGATGAGTACAAGAATGATTGTATGTTAGATGTTAGAGCGTCTACAGGCGCGTCAAAGCCGCCTCATACTCTATCTGGTCGCGAAATTTCGATCTAGACAGACGCCTTAAATGAGCCTCAAACGCCCAGATTTACTGTCTCCCCTTGTATCCAATCAAAATATGGGGTGAACATGGGGCGTCCGGGCATGAGGCAGCTCGACCCCGCCGCAAATTACACCAAATTCATCAAACCCTTCCTCATCCTCCCGCCACCCTTCAACCTTTCCCGCGCAAGAGCTTTCATCGTCCGCCACCCTCACCCCTCCCATCCTCACCATCGGCCCCGACCCGCCGCCGTAGATGTCATCCAGCTCGACCTCGACCGTCACGATGGAGACGCAGTCTGCCTCATCCGTAGCCGTCCCTTCCTCGGCTCCGTCTTGCAAGGCGGAGAACGTCGCCCAGAAGATACGGCGGCAGCGGCAGCCGAGAGAGGGAGGCGGCGGCGGCGCAGGGAGGTTCAGACATGGTCGAGCAGCTGTCTCCCCCGCCGTGCCCGGCACCCCACACCCTTTCCATCCGAGCGTCGACGCGGATTACATCGTCTGACGCCGTTGAGACAGAGGAGGATTCAACGGTCGGCTAGGCTATTCCGGACAGCTTTCCGCCGACGCATAACCTGACAATGGACGTATATGACTCGCCGCAGCTCGTTCGGGCACGGATGAGCACGGGCACCAGCAGCACTCGGGCTGCGCTCGACATGTTCGATGGAATGACCGAACAAGAGTCGGTACATTTTCTTTGCTCCTGTCCGATCAAATTTGTGCATAGACCATTAGTTCATTTCGCACATGACCAATGCTTGCAAACCATGATTACGTAGGAGGCGTTTATGTCGAATATGATCAATGACAATGAAGATCCGATCGGAATGGAGTATGAATTGAAGGGCACCACCGCATTTGAAGTTGGGGCAACATCCGATCTCAATTCGAGCAAGAAATAGAAGAAGACCAAGACAGCGATGGTAAGAGGTCCAGCATTCTCAAGATATGAGGACTATCATGGCGTGATGTGACCTGGAACCTTGCCGCGAGAAATCGGACTGAAATTTAGCTACGAATCACCGTCCACAGACAAAACAATTCGATTTCGACAAACTACAAACAGGAAATGATTAAGGACCAAGAGCAAGATCTTACGTGGAAGGTGGCGTCCGCCCTTTCGGCTCAACGGATCTCATCTTTACCGGCGGCGGTGGTGTGAGGTGCCCCATCCTCTCTTTTCGCTGCTGCCTGGCCTCAACAGATCCGAACCTTGCCGGCAAAGGCGTAGCTGGCCCCAGGCTACCAGGGCGTGGGAAAAAAAATTAAGCCTATATGCTACTCCTTCTGTTCATTTTTATAAGTCGTTTCAGACAACTGAAAATTAGCTGTTTTACAAGCTGTCTGAAATGTCTAGAGCGTCTTATAAAAGTGAACAGAGGGAGTAGAAAATTTCAGAAGTGGCTAGGGGCGTAGGCGCGGCCCAGCCCAACACTTGGCCCCCTCGTGACCAGATCGAACACGCAACCAGCTGCCGTTCGAGCAGGAGAGAAGAAGCCGCCCGCCGATCGCCGCTCAGCCACCCCGTCCATCTGCTCGTCTGATGAGGCGGCTGTTAGGTTGATCTCTATCCCGTTCGAACCCAACGGGTCGAACGGTCCCTTGACTCGCGTCCTGATCGGGGCCGCCCAACCAAACTATGGTTGGTGGGTCCCTATGACCCGCGCTATATAAATAGAGGTGGGGGCCGGGGCACGACTTACGAGGTTAATCGCTGCCATAATCCCTACCGACACTCCCTTCTGATCTAGGGTTAGCGCGGCGCTCACGGGAAGCTCCACCACCGCCGCCATCTCTCTGCCATCACCGGCCCCTACTTCGGGCCGGCGCTGGATCGAGTTCGTCTGCAGCAGCAGAAGGTAGGTGTACCGGAATGATCTAACCTATCCGATCCAAAGCAATCTATCAATGGTATCAGCCAGATCGGGTTAGATCTTTTTCGGTAGAAAGAATTCAAAGCAAAAGTATCATCCTTCCCCAAAGAACCCTAGAAGGGCAGAGAAAATCAAACAAAAGAATAAAGTTTTCACCGGAGAAGGGCCTCGGGCCTTCGCCGGCAAAGTGCGCCGCCACAAGGCCGCGCCTGTTCCTCTCGATCCCGTCGCGCATCGGCAAGCCGAGGCGACAGGGACGAAGAACCTACCCCGAAAGGGGAAAGAGCACAACAGCCACGCCGTTCGACGGCGGCGCGCTTCCGCTAAGGGAAACGCGTCACCGGCGAAGGGGAGGCAACAGCGCCACCATCGTCGAAGGGGAGCAGAGCAGGATGCAATTGTGTGTCTCCCTCTCTCTCTGTGAAAGGTGGCGCGAGGGGAGCAAGGGTGGCTTCGACCTCGCATCTCTCTCTCTGTCTAAGGAAGTAAAGAGAAGAAAAGGTGCTCGCGCGGCGCCGTGGCTACGCCGTCGCCGGCGGCCGGCTGATAACCCACAAGTATAGGGGATCGCAACAGCTTTCGAGGGTAGAGTACTCAACCCAAATTTATTGATTCGACACAAGGGGAGCCAAAGAATATTCTCAAGTATTAGCAGCTGAGTTGTCAATTCAACCACACCTGAAAACTTAGTATCTGCAGCAAAGTGTTTAGTAGCAAAGTAATATGATAGTGGTGGTAGAGGCAACAAAAGTAAAGACAGCAAAAGTAATGTTTTTGGTATTTTGTAGTGATTGTAACAGTAGCAGCGGGAAAGTAAATAAGCGTAAATCAGTATATGAAAAACTCGTAGGCACCGGATCAATGATGGATAATTATGCCGGATACGGTTCATCATGTAACAGTCATAACATAGGGTGACACAGAACTAGCTCCAATTCGTCAATGTAATGTAGGCATGTATTCCATATATAGTCATACGTGCTTATGGAAAAGAACTTGCATGACATCTTTTGTCCTACCCTCCCGTGGCAGCGGGGTCCTATTGGAAACTAAGGGATATTAAGGCCTCCTTTTAATAGAGAACCGGAACAAATCATTAGCACATAGTGAATACATGAACTCCTCAAACTATGGTCATCACCGGGAGTGGTCCCGATTATTGTCACTTCGGGGTTGCCGGATCATAACACATAGTAGGTGACTATAGACTTGCAAGATAGGATCAGGAACTCACATATATTCATGAAAACATAATAGGTTCAGATCTGAAATCATGGCACTCGGGCCCTAGTGACAAGCATTAAGCATAGCAAAGTCATAGCAACATCAATCTCAGAACATAATGGATACTAGGGATCAAACCCTAACAAAACTAACTCGATTACATGATAAATCTCATCAACCCATCACCGTCTAGCAAGCCCATGATGGAATTACTCATGCGCGGCGGTGAGCATCATGAAATTGGTGATGGAGGATGGCTGATGATGACGACGACGACGAATCCCCCTCTCCAGAGCCCCGAACGGACTCCAAATCAGCCCTCCCGAGAGGTTTTAGGGCTTGGCGGCGGCTCCTTATCGTAAAACGCGATGATTTCTTCTATCTGATTTTTTTCTCTCCGAAAGCAAATATATAGAGTTGGAGTTGGCGCCGGAGGGCATACAGGGGGCCCACGAGGTAGGGGGCGCGCCCTAGAGGGGGGGCGCGCCCCCCACCCTCGTGGACAGGGTGTGGGCCCCCTGGTCTTCATCTTTGGCGAGGATTTTTTATTATTTTTTCTAAGATGTTCCGTGGAGTTTCAGGTCATTCCGAGAATATTTGTTTTCTACACATAAAACAACACCATGGCAATTCTGCTGAAAATAGCGTCAGTCCGGTTTAGTTCCATTCAAATCATACAAGTTAGAGTCCAAAACAAGGGCAAAAGTGTTTGGAAAAGTAGATACGACGGAGACGTATCACCGGCGGGGCCCTAACGCGCTGCCACTCGGCATCTCTCTGTAACAGTAACAGGAGGCGGTTTTAGAAGTGGCAAGAGAAAGGGTAAGGAAGAGGATGCGCGTGCGGCACGATGGCTTCCGCCGCCGCCGGCGACCGGACAGGGCGGCAGGGGCACAGCCCCGTACTCAGCCAGTGGGAGCAGCGAGAACGAACCGAGCGGCACGCGGGGGAGGAAATGACTAGGGTTCCCCTCGCCCCTCACCGCATCAATCGATTTTGATCAAGCGAAAACGACGCTGGTCCGTCGGATCGGTATGGATGGGCTTGATTGAAACCCTAGTGCGGTCGCTGGCCATTGGGCCGAAAGAGGAGGCACGAGCTGGGCCGAGGCCACCGGCAGCGGGCGCCGCCGCGCGCACTGGGCCAAGGCCAGTGATACGTCTCCAACGTATCTATAATTTTTGATTGCTCCATGCTATATTATCTACTGTTTTGGACTATATTGGGCTTTATTTTCCACTTTTATATTATTTTTGGGACTAACCTATTAACCAGAGGCCCAACCCAGAATCGCTATTTTTTTTGCCTATTTCAGTGTTTCGGAGAAACAGAATATCAAACGGAGTCCAAACGGAACAAAATCTTCGGGAACGTGATTTTCTCACCAAACATGATCTAGGAGACTTGGACCCTACTCCAAGGAGTCAAAGAGGAGGTCACGAGGGTGGGGGCGCCCCCTGTCGTGGTTCTAAGTCTGACAGTAATGTAGGGGGGTAGGTATGGAGAGGCAAGATCTTAGCTATGGAGTAGTTGTAAGCACACAAGGTTTACGAGTTCAGGCCCTTCTCGGAGGAAGTAATAGCCCTACGTCTCGGAGCCCGGAGGCGGTCGACTGGATTATGTGTGTATGAATTACAGGGGTCGAACCCTTTACACTGAGGAGGGGGTGGCTTATATAGAGTTCGCCAGACCCCTCTGGCCCTCAGTTATGCAGGGTTTCAAATACATTAAGGTCGGGCGTTACTGGTAACGCCCCTAATAAAGTGCTATGATGACCATAAAAGCTACTTAATGACCGACCGTTAGTGTGTGGAGTGACTTTAGGTCTCCTGGCCGTCGAGTGGTTGGATCTTGGTCGAGTGATTGCTTCTTGGTCGAGTGTCTTCGAGTATGTTGAGTGGAACACCTCCAAGTCGATTGAAAAGGTGATTTCTTCTAGAGATGTCCTTGGGTAGGGCAGTTAGGACAGGTCCATGACCCTACCCTAGGTACATAGCTTCATCATTAGCCCCCGAATGGATCGAGGTTTGAGTGGGGAAGGAGTTGAGAACTTCTCCGACTCATTTTTCATGCCATGAGCATATCTTGTTTCGGATCAATGAACCTGAGTGATGACGGCAACTTCCTTTTCAGTCGCCTTGATCCATTCTTAGTTTTTTGTCGAGTGTCTTTACTTGAAAAGCTCCGAGTGACGGTGTGGAGGAGATCTTCCGTCTGACAAGTTGTTCTGTTGCCCGCAGATTTCATGGGATTCGAATTTTGGGAAGCGCGTGGGACGGGGGAGGCCGCAGTAATCAGATGGGATAGGGCGGAGTTGCCTCGATCTCCGTGCCACCTTTTTCGCCACGTATCACGCGCGCAATTGTTACGGGATTTGACAGGATCGTCCGAGCCTACCAGTCAGCCACTCGGAAGCGACCTCATATAAGGCATCGGACCGGGGTTTCTTGAACAGTGCGTTCTCATTTCCTCTTCTCCTCTTCAGGCTTCTTCGTCGCGCTCGCTCTCGCCCCAGCGCCGCCGCTCCGTACGCGTCTCGCCAGCGACGATGGGGAAGGAGAAGACGGCGGCTCTGGAGCGGGCGAAGAAGGCGACGGCAAAGGCGAAGGAGAAGGCGACCAGTCGGGGTGGATCTTCCTCACGAGCCGGCCTGCCAAAGGGCTGGATCCAGGGCGACTGGATCCGCTCGGCGATCCGCCAAGAAGACCTCAATGACCTAGCCGACGGAGGACTGATCCCCCATGGATCGGCGCGGCTTCCGGGGAAGGAATCCGAGCCGCAACCTCGGGAGGGTGAGCGCGTTCTCCTTGCCACCCACGTCAACCGTGGATTTTCCTTGCCTCCTCACCCTTTCTTCCGGGGATTTCTGAATTTCTTTGGGGCACAACTCCACCACTCCACTCCCAACACAATCGTGTATCTCGCTGCTTTCGTGTCTTTGTGCGAGAATTTCTTGGGTTGTCGGCCTCACTCGGGTCTTTTCAAGCACATTTTCACCTGTCGTTCTCAGACGGTGAAAAAGGCCAATCCGAGTGACGAGAGAACACAAGTGATTCAGATGTGTGGGGGTCTTAGTGTTCAGATGAGAGGGAAAAGTTCCTTTTCGGCCATGGTTCTTCCCGACTCGGTCCACGGATGGCAGTCGACCTGGTTTTACTGCAAAGACCAGCCGACGCCAGGGCAGTCGGCTGGCCTCCCTCCTTTTACCATGGACCGAGTGAGGAAACCCTCCTCTTTGAAGGTGCTCCCGGAGGAGAAGGCGCAAGTTAGGGTGCTCGTCGAACGAGTGGTCCAGCTTATCCGTGACGGGGTCACTGGTATGGATCTCTTGGAGGTTTTCCTTCGGCGGCGCATCCAGCCTCTTCAAGCTCGAGACCATCCGATGTGGATGTATTCGGGTCTTGACGATACCACTCGGATTCACCCGGAGGAGGTCGATGATGACACGCTGGAGGGGTGGCTGTCGGGCATCACCGGAAACAAGGACAACCCCAGGGGAGCCAGGAGAGTTCCTCCATTCGACCAGTCCCACGAACCAGAAAAGGTCTGATTCTGAGCTTTTGATTATAATCTGAATTCACTTGCGCAGCTGTCTATACTGCGTCGATTGACTTTATTCTTCCTGCTTTCTTTCAGGCCCTTATCGAAATGTACCCAGTGCCCAACGGAGAGCAAGAGCAAGATCTGGAAGGAGAGGCGAGCGGCGGCGACAGTGGCGAATGGTATTCTGATGGAGAAGAGGACGAAGAAAGCGACGACTCAAGTGACGAAGAAGAAGTCGAGTCGCCTCCTCGCAGGGAGAGGCAATCCAAGCTTGACCAAGAACGACCGAGCGCCCGTGAAAAGGCGATTGCTCAGACTGGTCAGTCTTCAAAGCGTCCTCGGACATCTTCACCAACCCCAACTGAAAAAGTGTCGAAGCATCTCAAAGTTGCAGAGCAGAAGCCTCGGAAGGCGTTGCCAAAGATTAAGATTGACATCCCCGTCGCTTCTGCGTGAGTGTCTCCCTTTGTATTCACTCGACGCTCCGTACTGTTTATTTTTTCTTGATTTAACCAGACGAACTTTGGAACTGGCAGCGCTGCTACTTCCGGGACCTCAGCTTATAGAGATGAGGATGAGGTAATGGAGGATGCAGTCACTTCCAATCTGGGTATGATTTCTGTCATTCTGTCTTTATTTGGTCGACTCAACTGCAATGTGTACTATTGGGTGATGTGATTTTGGCGATTGATCTTTGAACAGCTCCTAACATTATTGACCTCCCCGATGATGATGATGAAGAGCCTGAGAGGCCTTTGACGAGGAAAAATAGGAAAGCTCCTGCAAGCAAGGTGCCACAGTCGACGCCGATGGCGGAACCAGTCGTTCAGGACGCTGGTGATGCCAATCGGGGTTCTGTTACCTTCGTCGTACCATTGTCAAGTGCCCTACCTTCTTCGTCGACTGCTCAAGCTCCTGCTGACCCACCTTCAATTTTTGCGATCCATCATGTCCCAGAGGACGAAGTGAATGCTGTCAAGGAAGCCATACGCCAGGCGGGCATTATGATGGAGAAGGTGAAGATGGTGCGGGACGCCAGTCAGGCCGCCTATGACGCCAGCTCGGCTCTCCAAAGCAATGTTCAGGTTAGCTGGTCACCGCTTGTTCTTGTTAGAATATGCTATCTGGAGACTCTCTTTTCGAAAATCTTTGCATCTGTACACCCACTGGGTGCGTCGATTGAATTTTTGGACTAGTGGGGGCACGCGGAGTGCACCCACTGGGTGTAGTCCCCGAGACTACGGTGGACTGCTAGCAGTCGACTGTAGTCTATGTATTTTGATTCTTTCGCTCGATCTGGTCTGGCCGTGTCGAGTGTAAACCGAACCGGTGGGGGCACGCAAAGTGCACCCACTGGGTGTAGTCCCCGAGACTACGGTGGACTGCTGGCAGTCGACTGTAGTCTTTGTATTTTGATTCTTTCGCTCGATCTGGTCTGGCCGTGTCGAGTGTAAACCGAACCGGTGGGGGCATGCAAAGTGCACCCACTGGGTGTAGTCCCCGAGACTATGGTGGATTGCGGGCAGTCGACCGTAGTCTTAGTATTGATTGTCTTTGTCATTTTTCGCTGTAAAATAACTTCCCCTCCCTGTTTGCAGAAATCTTGCGATCTTGGAGCTCGCTTTGCTGACTTGGAGAAACAGCAGATCCAGCTAAACCTTGACTTGGAATTGGCCAAGACAGAGCTGCAAAAGGCCAAGGAGGATGCCAATGGTAAGACGAGCTTGTCGACTGGTTTGTCTTAGGCTTGAGTACCCTTCTGCTCTTTCTGAATCAAGCACCATTTCTTTGCAGAAAAACTGAACAAAGCTCTGGCGAAGAAGGATCAGGATTTGGCTACTGCTCAAAAGAAAGCTGACGACAGAACCGCTCTGGCTGAACAGAAACTGGCTTCAGTCGGCCAATTGGAAGAAGAGAACGCTAAGATGAAATCTGCCCTGAACAAAGCCAACAAGGAGTGCACGCGCTTGAAGAAGGACAATCTCAACCTGTACGAGAAGATGGAAGGCATCACTCGCAGGAGGGACGATCTGGAGAGCTGTCTGAGGAGCCTTGCCAAGAAGTTGTTCATCAAGCTTGAAGGTATACATTTTGTTCCGACTGATGTTTTTTTTTCGACTCAGCATACGAAAATTGACTTATCCTTGGATCACGAATGCAGAGTTTTGCCAGAACTTCAAGGAGGAGACTGGGCGGATTGAGCTAGGTTTGGACCCCATCAACTCTCCCGTGAAAGATGAAACTGCCATGAATCTGCTCCGACTGGAATCCTGCATCGACGGTGTTGTGGACTACTTGGCTTGACTGAAGGTCGCCACGTCACGGATCGACACGGCACTTTGGCCAGGGGCCATGCTCCAGAATGATCTCGAGTCTCTGATGACTCGACTTAACGAGATCCCTGGTCGAGTGCAGGAGTGGAAGAAATCTTCTGCCCGGTGTGGTGCTGATGTGGCTCTGTCTTTGGTTCGTGTCCACTGCAAGGAGGTGCGACAAGATAAGCTGGCAGCAATCAAGGTCGCCAACACCCAGAGGCATGACTTCCGATCTTTTATGGAGACTTTTATTGCTGCAGCAAATCGGATCGCCGACGGCATCGACCTGGACGAGTTCGTCGAGCCTGCCAGTCCTCCTCCTGTGGAGTGAACAGACTTTTATGCCCCACCTTAAATTTGCCTCGGAATGCCGAGTGGTTTTTGTAACCGTTAAACTATTTCGGGCTGAATGCCTGAGCACTTTGATCTGTAGTCTGGAACCTTTAGGATTTATCTGAACTTGGTTTATCGTTGAATATCTTCATGAATTCTCCGTCGAGTGGAACTCGTTCTTCACTCGAGACAACTTTTGTATTTGTGGCGCAGCTCCGAAGGAGAAGGTAGCAGTCGACCTGCACCTCGTTGTCCTTGCGGGTCGGGATGGAGCGCATGTTGTATTTGTGGCGAAGCTCCCAAGGAGAAGGTGGCAGTCGACCTGCACCTCGTCGTCCTTGCGGATTGGGATGGAGCGCACGTTGTATTTGTGGCGAAGCTCCCAAGGACAAGGTGGCAGTCGACCTGCACCTCGTCGTCCTTGCGGATCGGGATGTGTTTCGTACTTAGGCGAGTACTGGACTGCAGCTAAGCCTTCGAGTGGGAGGGTCGCTCTCCACTCGGTAGGATTTTTCGAACTTAGGCGAGTACTGGACTGCAGCTAAGCCCCCGAGTGGGAGGGTTGCTCTCCACTCGGTAGGATTTTTTAAACTTAGGCGAGTACTGGACTGCAGCTAAGCCCCCGAGTGGGAGGGTCGCTCTCCACTCGGTAGGATTTTTCAAACTTAGGCGAGTACTGGACTGCAGCTAAGCCCCCGAGTGCGAGGGTCGCTCTCCACTCGGTAGGATTTTTCAAACTTAGGCGAGT
>NC_041384.1:632313437-632335086 GCF_002162155.2 Triticum dicoccoides | reverse complement strand
CCACTCGATAGGATTTTCAAATACTTAGGCGAGTACTAGACTGCAGCTAAGCCCCCGAGTGGGAGGTTGGCTCTCCACTCGGTAGGATTTTCAAATACTTAGGCGAGTACTGGACTGCAGCTAAGCCCCCGAGTGGGAGGCTGGCTCTCCACTCGGTAGGATTTTCAAATACTTAGGCGAGTACTGGACTGCAGCTAAGCCCCCGAGTGGGAGGCTGGCTCTCCACTTGGTAGGATTTTCAAACACTTAGGCGAAACGGGTTCGCAGCTAAGCCCCCGAGTGGGAGGCTGGCTCACCACTCGGTAGGAAATTATTTTTACAAACTTAGGCTAAACGGATTCGCAGCTAAGCCACCCACTGGGGGATTTCTCACGCAAACAAAAACAATAACAATCACTGGGAGAATTGAACGCTCTTGTCTTTGATAAATAAACTACATAAGTTTTTCTTATTACATCTCGTCCGAGTGAGAATTCAAGTATGAAAGGGGCGGAGCAGCTCCGCATTCCAGGCTCGTGGCTCATCAATCTGGCGATCGACATTATAAAGGTGGTATGCTCCATTGTGGAGGACTCTAGTGACTATGAAGGGACCTTCCCAAGTAGGAGCGAGTTTGTGTGGTTTCTGTTGATCCACTCGGAGGACCAAGTCTCCTTCTTGGAAGGCTCGACTCTTCACAGTTTTGGCATGGAATCGACGCAAGTCTTGCTGATAGATGGTTGATCGGATCATGGCCATTTCTCTTTCTTCTTCCAGGAGGTCGACTGCGTCCTGTCGGGCTTGTTCTGCTTCATCTTCAGAGTAGAGCTCGACTCGGGGTGCGTTGTGAAGCAGGTCACTCGGCAAAACTGCTTTGGCTCCGTAGACCAGAAAGAATGGGGTTCTTCCAGTCGATCGGTTCGGGGTTGTCCTCAATCCCCAAAGAACTGATGGAAGCTCGTCGACCCATGCACCTGCTGCGTTCTTGAGATCGCGCATCAGTCGGAGTTTCAGTCCTTTGAGAATTAAGCCGTTTGCTCTTTCCGCTTGTCCATTCGACTGGGGGTGAGCGACTGAAGCGTAGTCGACTCGTGTTCCTTGAGAGGCACAAAAGGCTCTGAATTTGTCGGAATTGAAGTTTGACCCATAGTCAGTGATGATGCTGTGCGGAACTCCATATCTGAATATCAACTCTCTGATGAAACTGATAGCAGTGCAAGCATCAAGATTCTTGATAGGCTTAGCTTCAATCCATTTGGTGAACTTGTCGACTGCTACTAGCACATGAGTGAAGCCGCTCCTGCCCGTTCTCAGTGGTCCAACCATGTCCAGTCCCCAAACAGCTAAGGGCCAGACGAGTGGAATGGTTTTCAGGGCTGACGCCGGTTTGTGTGACATATTGGAGTAAAACTGACATCCTTCACATTTGTCGACTATCTCTTTCGCCATTTCATTCGCTCTTGGCCAGTAGAATCCCGCTCGGTATGCTTTAGCCACAATGGTCCGAGAGGACGCATGATGACCACAGGTCCCCGAGTGGACATCATCAAGGATTATCTGACCTTCTTCTGGTGTTATACACTTCTGACTGACTCTAGTCGCGCTTTCTCTATACAACTGTCCCTTTATGACTGTAAAGGCCTTGGATTGACGGACGATCTGTCGAGCCTCTTCTTCGTCCTCTGGGAGTTCTTTCCTTAGGATGTACGCGATGTACGGTACCGTCCAGTCGGGAGTGATGACCAAAACTTCCATGATCAGGTCGACCACAGCTGGAACTTCAACTTCAATCTGATCCGTGGCACTTTTTGGCTGCGGGGCTTCTTCAGTGAAGGGATCCTCCTGAACTGATGGTGTGTGGATGTGTTCCAAAAACACATTGCTAGGAATGGCTTCTCTTTTGGAACCTATTTTCGCCAAATCATCAGCTGCTTGATTTTTCAGTCAGGGTATGTGATGAAGTTCTAACCCCTCAAATTTCTTCTCCAGCTTTCTCACTGCATTGCAATAACCAGTCATGGCCGGACTTCTGACGTCCCACTCTTTCATCACTTGATTAACCAGCAAATCTGAGTCGCCATAGACCATGAGGCGACGGACGCCGAGTGAAATGGCCATGCGCAACCCATATAAAAGTGCTTCGTATTTTGCTTCGTTATTGGAGGAATCAAAGTGGATTTGAAGAACATATTTGAGCTTATCTCCTCGGGGGGAGACCAATACTACTCCGGCACCGGAACCATTCAGCATGTTGGAACCGTCGAAGAACATGGTCCAATGCTCCGAGTGAACCTGAGTCGGCAGTTGTTGTTCAATCCACTCGGCGACGAAATGTGCTATTGCTTGGGACTTGATAGCTTTCTTTGCCTCAAACTTGATATCTAGAGGAAGGAGTTCAATCGCCCATTTTGCCACTCGACCAGTTGCATCTCTGTTGTGCAGGATCTCTGACAATGGAGCGTCGCTGACGACCGTAATGGAATGGTCAGAGAAGTAGTGAGCAACCTTCTTTGTGGTCATATAAATCCCATATACAAGGTTCTGATAATGAGGATATCTTTGCTTCGACGGGGTCAAAACTTTAGAAACATAATATACTGGGCGCTGAACTTTGAAGGCTTTTCCTTCTTCTTCCCGCTCGACCGTAAGTACCGTACTGACGACTTGTCCCGTGGCTGCGATGTAAAGCAACAAAGGCTCTTTGCTGATTGGAGCAGCAAGCACCGGCTGGGTGGAGAGCAGAGCTTTGAGCTCTGCAAACGCTGCATCAGCTTCAGGAGTCCACTCGAACTTGTCTGACTTCTTCATCAATCGGTAAAGAGGCAATGCCTTTTCACCGAGACGAGATATGAATCGACTTAAAGCGGCCAAGCAACCAGTAAGCTTCTGGACGTCGTGCACTCGCACGGGACGTATCATCCGGAGTATAGTACCGACTTTTTCTGGATTGCGTCGATTCCCCGTTCAGAAACGAGAAAACCGAGTAACTTTCTGCCAGGAACTCCGAATGTGCACTTTGATGGATTAAGCTTGATATCATACCTCCTGAGGTTGGCAAAAGTTTCAGCAAGGTTAGTCAGCAGGTCGGAACCCTTCCGTGACTTGACCACCATATCATCCATGTATGCTTCCACATTCCGGCTGATTTGAGTGAGCAAACACTTCTGAATCATCCTCATGAATGTGGCTCTGGCATTCTTGAGGCTGAATGGCATGGTAACGTAACAGAAGCACCCGAATGGGGTGATGAAAGCTGTTTTGATCTCGTTAGGTCCATACAGACGGATCTGATGGTACCCGGAATAGGCGTCTAAAAAAGACAGTCGCTCACATCCCGCAGTCGAGTCGACTATCTGGTCGATGCGGGGGAGAGGAAAATGATCTTTCGGGCAGGCCCGATTGATATGTTTAAAGTCAATGCACATGCGAAGTGACTTGTCCTTCTTGGGGACCATGACAACGTTGGCGAGCCACTCGGAGTGGTAAATCTCTCGGATGAACTCCGCTGCTAAGAGCCGAGCCACCTCCTCACCAATAGCCTTTCTCTTCGGGACGGCGAACCGTCGGAGATGTTCTTTGACGGGTTTCACTTTTGAGTCGACTCGTAGGCGGTGCTCAGCCAGCCCCCTGGGAACACCCGGCATGTCAGAAGGCTTCCATGCGAAGATGTCCCAGTTCTCATGGAGGAACTGGATGAGCGCTTCTTCCTATTTGGAGTCGAGTGTTGTTGAGATATGAGTCGGAGCAGCACTGGGATCGGTCGGGTGAATGTGAACCGGCTTCGTTTCACCAGACGACTGAAAAGCTGATTCTGTAGCAGGCTTCTTGGCTCGCAACAAATCACTCGGGTCTGCAGTCTTCTGGTACTCCTGTAGCTCCACCACTGCCATCTGAGCATCAGCGATCTTTGAGCCTTTCTGAAAACACTCTTCTGCTTTCTTCCGATTGCCCGTAACAGTGATCACACCTTTGGGACCAGGCATCTTTAATTTGAGATACACATAACATGGTCGAGCCATGAAGCGTGCGTAAGCTGGCCTGCCCAAAATAGCGTGATAAGCACTCTGGAAGTCCACAACTTTGAACGTCAACTTTTCTTTGTGATAATTCTTGGAATCACCGAAAACCACATCAAGAGCAATTTGGCCGAGTGACTCGGCCTTCTTCCCAGGAATGACTCCATGGAAACTCATGTTGCTGGTACTGAGTCTGGACATCGGAATGCCCATCCCTTTCAACGTCTCAGCATACAGTATGTTCAAACCACTGCCACCATCCATCAAGACTTTGGTCAGTCAAGTGCCTTCAACAACTGGGTCGACCACCAAAGCTTGCCTCCCAGGGGTGGCAATGTGCGTTGGGTGATCGGACTGGTCGAATGTGATGGCAGTCTGAGACCACTTCAGATAACTGGGTGTCGCCGGAGCAACCATATTCACCTCACGGTTGATAACTTTCAGTCGACTTTTGCTTTCAACATCAGCAAAAATCATCAAGGTGGAATTGACCTAGGGGTATCCATCATCATTGTCTTCCTTGTCCACAACTTTGTCCGACTCCTTTTCCTTATCTTTGGGTTGTTTTCCCTGGAACTGCTGGATCAAGAGCCGACACTGTCGAGTGGTATGTTTCGGGTAAATGAGCTTACCCTCTTCATCTTTCTTGGTGTGGATGTGACATGGCAAATCCAACACATCATTCCGTCTTGATCTTTAACTTTCTTGGGGTTCCAAGGCCCTTTGGGTTTCCCCTTAAACTTTCCTTGAGTTACAGCCAAGGCTTCCCCAGGAGCGGCTGGCTCGGCTTTCCGCTTCTGTTTCCAATTGGAATTTCCTCCTCCGGTTTCTTGGGCGACTGACTTGTGCTTGCCACTCCGGAGTCGATCCTCATCTTCACCATTAGCGTACTTGGTGGCAATCTCCATCATCCGATTCAGAGACATGTCTCCGATTCGACCGAATTTCAGATTCAGTTCTCTGTACTTGACGCCTTCTTTGAAGGCACAGACTGCTTAGTGATCAGGCACATTCTCTACCATGTGATGTAACGTGATCCATCTCTAGATGTCATCCCTCAAGGTTTCATTCGGCTTCTGCACGCAAGACCGCAGTTCCATCAGTCCTGTCGGTCGCTTGCATGTTCCTTCAAATGTAGTGACAAACACTCGGGCGAGATCTTCCCAAGTGTAAATGCTGCTGGGTGCTAACTGATTCAGCCACGCTCTGGTCGAGCCCTCCAACATGAGAGGCAGGTGCTTCATGGCCACTTCATCATTGCCACCACCAATCTGGACAGCCACTCGGTAGTCTTCAAGCCAAGTATCGGGCTTGGACTCGCCAGTGAACTTACTGACTCCAGTTGCCAACCTGAAGTTGGGAGGAATCACAGCGGCCCTGATGGCTCTACTTAAGCACTCTGGCCCTGAAACATGTACTCTGCTGCTGGTAGGTGCATCTCTGTCGTGACCTTCTCGGTGAGCTCTGTTCCTGTCGACCAAACCTTGAACGAGAATGGATCTCGCATCTAATCCTGGTTCCCTGGGATCGAGTGGAATCCTTCGCCTAACACTATGAGGGCGCCTGTCATCCTGCTGTTGAGGCACATACGATCCACTCCTCGGGGGAGGGATGGGCACTCGACGTCAATCGTCACGATCGAATCGGTGATCATACTGCTCACGGTTTCCGTACTGATCACGCTGGTCCCCACGTCCCTCACGCCTCAGGGGAGATCTTGGACTATGAGCTGACTGGACTGTGTCTGCAGCAGTGGATCTGCTATGAATCCTATTCCACGACTGAGAAACAGCGGAATTCTGGTCTCCTACTGCCCGGAGTAACGCTCTGATCTGCAGCAAGCCTCTGCCAGCCTCTGATTGGGAAGGCTGGATCGACTCTGCTATACGGGCTACAGCTGCTAAATTCTAAATCGGAGTTCGATATACCTGCAGGGGCAGAAAGAGCTGACGTCGACTGGATTCTGGAACCCGTTGTCACGCACGCTCGTCGAGTGCTCACTGGAGGTTCTCCAGTCGAGTGCGCTCAGCCAAGTTTGCCAGGCGCGCGTCCTCCAAGGCACGAGCCTCGGGGGTTTCTCCAACGATAGGAGTGTGTAGTGCATCCATGTTCCGGCGATGAAGTTCTTCTCTCTGCAGCGACGTGAGGGGCTCAGGGAGATATTCCTCATGGGGATGCGACGGGTCGCCTCCACCCGCGCCTCTGTCGGTGCAGGGAAAACCGGGAGGACTGCGCGGTCCATCGACCATCAGAACCTCCGTAGGCCGGATCACTGTTGTCGCACTCGGATGCGGTCTCTGCGGAGCCAGTCGAACAGGCCGTAGAGGGATTCGTCAGGCTCGATCGCCGTGACTTGAGGGGTGGCCGACTGGCGTGCCACCGTGTGTCTCACCCACCGCTGAAGTCTCGACCGACCAGAGCGCTTGCGCCGGCGGGAAACAAGGAGGGAGGACAACACAGGGGTCGACCGATAATGGGTCGATGGTTGCCGCAAGAGGACGCCACGAACGCACGCGCAAAAGTGTGTTGCCCCGCGGACAGGGAGGGCGTCGACGTCGAGCGGAGCCTCCTGAAGCCAAGCGGAGTCGTCGGTGATGAACGTGAGCGCGCCGAGACGGATCTCGCGGCCCTCCACCAAAACTCCGCCAGAAACCATGATGATTTGGATCGGAAAAGATCGCAACTCCTCCAACAAATCGCTAAGACACCGGCCCCGCGGTGGGCGCCAACTGTCGTGGTTCTAAGTCTGACAGTAATGTAGGGGGGTAGGTATGGAGAGGCAAGATCTTAGCTATGGAGTAGTTGTAAGCACACGAGGTTTACGAGTTTAGGCCCTTCTTGGAGGAAGTAATAGCCCTACGTCTCGGAGCCCAGAGGCGGTCGACTGGATTATGTGTGTATGAATTACAGGGGTCGAACCCTTTACACTGAGGAGGGGGTGGCTTATATAGAGTTCGCCAGACCCCTCCAGCCCTCAGTTATGCAGGGTTTCAA
Organism: Triticum dicoccoides; assembly: GCF_002162155.2. Classification (NCBI taxonomy): domain Eukaryota; kingdom Viridiplantae; phylum Streptophyta; class Magnoliopsida; order Poales; family Poaceae; genus Triticum; species Triticum dicoccoides. Next base: position 632,328,097 of record NC_041384.1, on the reverse strand, counting down.
ATACATTAAGGTCGGGCGTTACTGGTAACGCCCCTAATAAAGTGCTATGATGACCATAAAAGCTACTTAATGACCGACCGTTAGCGTGCAGAGTGACTTTAGGTCTCCTGGCCGTCGAGTGGTTGGATCTTGGTCGAGTGATTGCTTCTTGGTCGAGTGTCTTCGAGTCTGTCGAGTGGAACACCTCCAAGTCGATTGAAAAGGTGATTTCTTCTAGAGATGTCCTTGGGTAGGGCAGTTAGGACAGGTCCATGACCCTACCATAGGTACATAGCTTCATCACCCCCCTAGGGCGCTCCCCCCTGGATTGTGGGCCCGTCGGTGCTCCACCGACATACTCCTTCCTCCTATATATACCTACGTACCCCCAAACGATCAGAAGAGGAGCCAAAAACCTAATTCCACCGCCGCAACTTTCTGTATCCACGAGATCCCATCTTGGGGCCTGTTCCGGAGCTCCGTCGGAAGAGGGCCGTCATCACGGAGGGCTTCTACATCATCCTAGCCCCTCCGATGAAGTGTGAGTAGTTTACCTCAGACCTTCGGGTCCATAGTTAGTAGCTAGATGGCTTCTTCTCTCTCTCTGAATCTCAATACAAAGTTCTCCCCCTCTCTTGTGGAGACCTATTTGATGTAATCTTCTTTTTGCGGTGTGTTTGTTGAGGCCGATGAATTGTTGGTTTATGATCAAGTCTATCTATGAATAATATTTGAATCTTCTCTGAATTATTTTATGTATGATTGGTTATCTTTGCAAGTCTCTTCGAATTATCCGTTTGGTTTAGCCAACTAGATTGGTAGTTCTTGCCATGGGAGAAGTGCTTAGCTTTGGGTTCGATCTTACGGTGTCCTTTCCCAGTGACAGAAGGGGCAGCAAGGCACGTATTGCATCGTTGCCATCGAGGATAGATGGGGTTTATTTCGTATTGCATGAATTTATCTCTCTATATCATGTCATCTTGCTTAAGGCGTTACTCTGTTTTTAACTTAATACTCTAGATGCATGCTGGATAGCGGTCGATGAGTGGAGTAATAGTAGTAGATGCAGAATCGTTTCGGTCTACTTGTCACGGACGTGATGCCTATATACATGATCATGCCTAGATATTCTCATAACTATGCTCAATTCTGTCAATTGCTCAATAGTAATTTGTTCACCCACCGTAGAATACTTATGCTCTTGAGAGAAGCCACTAGTGAAACCTATGGCCCCCGGGTCTATTCTCATCATATCAATCTCCATCACTTTAATCTTGCTTTGCCTTTTACTTTGCTTTTACTTTTTACTTTGCATCTTTATACCAAAAATACCAAAAATATTATATCTATCAGATCTCACTCTCGTAAGTGACCGTGAAGGGATTGACAACCCCTAATCGCGTTGGTTGCGAGTAGCTATCGTTTTGTGCAGGTACGAGGGACTTGAGCGTGGCCTCCTACTAGATTGATACCTTGGTTCTCAAAAACTGAGGGAAATACTTACGCTACTCTGCTGCATCATCCCTTCCTCTTCGGGGAAAACCAACGCAAGCTCAAGACGTAGCAAGAAGGATTTCTGGCGCCGTTGCCGGGGAGTCTATGCAAAAAGTCAACATACCAAGTACCCATCACAATCCCTATCTCTCGCATTACATTAGTTGCCATTTGCCTCTCGTTTTCCTCTCCCCACTTCACCCTTGCCGTTTTATTCGCCCTCTCTCTCTATCCTCCCGCTCTTTCTCTATTTGCCGCTTTTGCCCGTTTCTTGTTTGCTCGTATGGTTGGAATAGTTAATTATTTATTACTAAATAGAGAACCTAAGATCTATGGATCCTCATCCACTTGCTAATCTTTTTTAAGAGATCCAATTATAATGAACCAATTGCTAGTGAGTTTTGTGCACTAGATTATTTTTATGAAGTTTTGCTTGAAATTCGTGAATCTAAAAATTGTGATAAAGTACCTTATGGAGTGATTTCCGATGGATCTTTGAATAAAAAGCATGATTGCAATGATGGTAGTATAAATTATATTGATATAAATTGTGCTAATAATATGCAAAACCCTAAGCATGGGGATGCTAGTTTTGCTATGACCTCTACTTGTTGCAATGATCATAATTGGGGTGATTCTTCTTACAATCTTGAAAATTTATTTAAGCCCCATGATGAATATGATATTGATAATAGTGTTTGCAATATTATTTAAAGTGGGTTTGGAAGAGTTTCAACTTTAGATCCCACATATTTGGAGAATGTTCAATCTTATGAAATTTTTGATAAAAGTGGGTTTGGAAAGGTAATGACTTTAGTTAATGTTAATCCCACTATTTTGGAAGAGTGTCAACTTTGCATGCATATGGACCGTGTTGAAAATATTTTGTGTGATAGATATTTTGTTGAATTTGCTTATGATCCCTCATGCAATTATTATGAGAGAGGAAAATATGGTGATAGAAATTTTCATGTTACTAAATTACCTCTCGTTATGTTGAGATTGCTATTGTTTCTTTCCGCTTCCTTGCATATGCCAGTTTTTGCTTGCCTTGACAATTTGTTTAACTATAAAATGCCTATGCATAGGAAGTATGTTAGACTTAGATGTGTTTTCACTTGTTTTATGATGCTCTCTTTGTGCTTCAATTCTTGTCTTTCATGTGAGCATCATTAAAATTATCAATGCCTAGCTTTAAGGATTTAAAGAAAAGCGCTTGTTGGGAGACAACCCAATATTTATCCTTCCTGTTATTTAATAAATAAATTATTTAGCCTCTGTTTTGGTTGTGTTTTTTGTGTTTAATTAGTGTTTGTGCCAAGTAGAACCGTTGGGAAGACTTGGGGAAAGTCTTGTTGAACTTGCTGTAAAAAACAGAAACTTTAGCGCTCACGAGAACTGCTGTCATTTTTATTTGGGAGTTCTATTTAGTTAATTCTTTTTGCAGATGATTAATAGATAAATTCCTCACGTCCATCAATTTATTTTAGAATTTTTGGGGTTCCAAATCTTGCGCTAGCTACAGATTACTACAGACTGTTCTGTTTTTGACAGATTCTATTTTTCGTGTGTTGATTGCTTATTTTGATGAATCTATGGCTAGTAAAATAGTTTATTATCCATATAGAAGTTGGAATACAGTAGGTTTAACACCAATATAAATAAATAATGAGTTCATTACAGTACCTTGAAGTGGTCTTTTGTTTTCTTTCGCTAACGGAGCTCACGCGTTTTCTATTTTGAGTTTTGTGTTGTGAAGTTTTCAAGTTTTGGGTGAATTCTTTTGATGGGTCATGGAACAAGGAGTGGCAAGAGCCTAAGCTTGGGGATGCCCATGACACCCCCAATATAATCCAAGGACACCAAAAATTCAAAGCTCGGGGATGCCCCGGAAGGCATCCCCTCTTTCGTCCACTTCCATCGGTAATTTACTTGGAGCTATATTTTTATTCACGAACATGATATGTGTTTTGCTTGGAGCGTCTTGTATTATTTGTGTCTTTGTGTCTTAGTATGCCACAATCATCCTTGCTGTACACACCTTTTGAGAGAGCCATGCATGAATTAAAATTTGATAGAATACTCTATGTGCTTCACTTATATCTTTTGAGCTAAGTAGTTTTGCTCTATGTGCTTCACTTATATCTTTTGAGCTATGTAGTTTTGCTCTATGTGCTTCACTTATATCTTTTGAGCATTATAATTTTGCTCTATGTGCTTCACTTAGATCTTTTAGAGCACGGTGGTGGATTTGTTTTAAAGAAACTATTGATCTCTCATGCTTCACTTAAATTATTTTGAGAGTCTCTTAATAGCATGGTAATTTGCTTAATAATAATATGCTTGGTATTCAAGATTTGTGAAACTTCCTTTTGAGTGTGTTGAATACTAAGAAAAGATTGAAGCATGATAATTGTTTTGAGATATGGAGGTGATAATATTAAAAGTCATGCTAGTTGAGTAGTTGTGAATTTAAAGAATACTTGTGTTAAAGTTTGTGATTCCCGTAGCATGCACGTATGGTGAACCGTTATGTGATGAAGTCGGAGCATGATTTATTTATTGATTGTCTTCCTTATGAGTGGAGGTCGGGGACGAGCGATGGTCTTTTCCTACCAATCTATCCCCCTAGGAGCATGCCCGTAATACTTTGCTTTGATAACTTCTAGATTTTTGCAATAAGTATATGAGTTCTTTATGACTAATGTTGAGTCCATGGATCATACGCACTCTCACCCTTCCACCTTTGCTAGCCTCTCTAATACCGCGCACCTTTCGCCGGTATCATACACCTACCATATAACTTCCTCAAAACAGCCACCATACCTACCTATTATGGCATTTCCATAGCCATTCCGAGATATATTGCCATGCAACTTTCCACCGTTTTGTTTATCATGACACACTCCATCATTGTCATATTGCATATCCCGGTACACTGCCGGAGGCATTCATAGAGTCATATTTTGTTATAAGTATTGAGTTGTAAGAAAAATAAAAGTGTGATGGTCATCATTATTAGAGCATTGTCCCAGTGAGGAAAGAATGATGGAGACTATGATTCCCCCATAAGTCGGGATGAGACTCCGGACGAAAAATAAAATAAATAAATAAAGAGGCCAAAGAAGCCCAAATAAAAAGAGGCCATAAAAAGAGAAAAGGCCCAAATAAAAAAAATGATGAGATAAAAAGAGAGAAGGGACAATGTTACTATCCTTTTACCACACTTGTGCTTGAAAGTAGCACCATGATCTTCATAGTAAAGAGTCTCTCATGTTATCACTTTCATATACTAGTGGGAATTTTTCATTATAGAACTTGGCTTGTATATTCCAATGATGGGCTTCCTCAAATTGCCCTAGGTCTTCATGAGCAACCAAGTTGGATGCACACCCACTTAGTATCTTCTCCTTTTTGTCTTCTCCACAACCACCATTCTATTCCACCTATAGTGCTATATCCATGGCTCACGCTCATGTATTGCGTGAAGATTGAAAAAGTTTTGAAAAAGTTAGAGTATGAAACAATTGCTTGGCTTGTCATCGGGGTCGGGCATAATTTAAATATGTTGTGTGGTGAAGATAGAGCATAGCCAGACTATATGATTTTGTAGGGATAACTTTCTTTGGCCATGTTATTTTGAGAAGACATAATTGCTTTGTGAGTATGCTTGAAGTATTATTCATATAAACTTTTGTCTTGAATCTTTCGAATCTGAATATTCATATCACAATTAAGAAGATTTGCATTAAAATTATGCCAAGTAGCACTCCGCATCAAAAAATCTCTTTTTATCATTTACCTACTCGAGGACGAGCATGAATTAAGCTTGGGGATGCCTGATACGTCTCCAACGTATCTATAATTTTTGATTGCTCTATGCTATATTGTCTATTGTTTTGGACTATATTGGGCTTTATTTTCCACTTTCATATTATTTTTGGGACTAGCCTATTAACTAGAGGCCCAACCCATAATTGTTGTTTTTTGCCTATTTCAGTGTTTCGGAGAAACAGAATATCAAACGGAGTCCAAACGGAACAAAATCTTCGGGAACGTGATTTTCTCACCAAACGTGATCCAGGAGACTTGGACCATACTCCAAGGAGTCAAAGAGGAGGTCACGAGGGTGGGGGGTGCGCCCCCCTGCCTCGTGGGCCCCTAGGTGCTCCACCGACGTACTCCTTCCTCCTATATATACCTACGTACCCCCAAACGATCAGAAGAGGAGCCAAAAACTTAATTCCACTGCCGCAACTTTCTGTATCCACGAGATCCCATCTCGGGTCCTGTTCCGGAGCTCCACCAGAAGAGGGTCGTCATTACGGAGGGCTTCTACATCATCCTAGCCCCTCCGATGAAGTGTGAGTAGTTTACCTTAGGCCTTCGGGTCCATAGTTAGTAGCTAGATGGCTTCTTCTCTCTCTTTGAATCTCAATACAAAGTTCTCCCCCTCTCTTGTGGAGATCTATTTGATGTAATCTTATTTTTGCGGTGTGTTTGTTGAGACCGATGAATTGTGGGTTTATGATCAAGTCTATCTATGAATAATATTTGAATCTTCTCTGAATTCTTTTATGTATGATTGGTTATCTTTGCAAGTCTCTTCAAATTATCCGTTTGGTTTGGCCAACTAGATTGGTAGTTCTTGCCATGGGAGAAGTGCTTAGCTTTGGGTTCGATCTTGCGGTGTCCTTTCCCAGTGACAGAAGGGACAGCAAGGCACGTATTGCATCGTTGCCATCGAGGATAACAAGATGGGGTTTATTTCATATTGCATGAATTTATCTCTCTACATCATGTCATCTTGCTTAAGGCATTACTCTGTTTTTAACTTAATACTCTAGATGCATGTTGGATAGCGGTTGATGAGTGGAGTAATAGTAGTAGATGCAGAATCGTTTCGGTCTACTTGTCACGGACGTGATGCCTATATACATGATCATGCCTAGATATTCTCATAACTATGCTCAATTCTGTCAATTGCTCAACAGTAATTTGTTCACCCACCGTAGAATACTTATGCTCTTGAGAGAAGCCACTAGTGAAACCTATGGCCCCTGGGTCTATTCTCATCATATCAATCTCCATCACTTTAATCTTGCTTTGCCTTTTACTTTGCTTTTACTTTTTACTTTGCATCTTTATACCAAAAATACCAAAAATATTATATCTATCAGATCTCACTCTCGTAAGTGACTGTGAAGAGATTGACAACCCCTAACCGCATTGGTTGCGAGTAGCTATCGTTTTGTGCAGGTACGAGGGACTTGAGCGTGGCCTCCTACTGGATTGATACCTTGGTTCTCAAAAACTGAGGGAAATACTTACGCTACTCTGCTGCATCATCCCTTCCTCTTCGGGGAAAACCAACGCAAGCTCAAGACGTAGCAGCCAGCACCCGCGGGCGCTGCCGCGCGAGCTGGGCTGAGGCCGGCTGTGCTGCAGTTTTATTTATTCTCTGTCATTTTCTTTTATACAGTTTTATGCAAGAGTGACAGAAAAAGTTTCTGAAAATGCAAACAGAAAATTTTCAGAAAAGAAATGTTCATGAATTTTATAAAGAAAATTAAAAGAAGTTCATGATTTCTTATTCGGTCAAGGAAATGTTTTTGTAAAATAGTAAAAAGTTCATGAATTTTTTATTCATGTTTTTCCGTTGCGTGAATAATTAGTTCTTTTTTACATAGAAAATAAAAGTTTACATAGTATGTTTTTAAGAGCATGTTAAAGTGATTATTAAAATGAATATGATTATGTTATTTTTATGACCAACATTGTTAATAACATGATCATGTTTTATTATTGGAATTTAAAGGTGCATTTATTTCTAATTTTTGCCCAATGGAAATATAGATTTAATTGCATAGACAATTATATGTTTAATTTGACCAACGTTAGATTAATGCATATGATTGTTATATTGATGTCACTTAAATTGTGATTTCAGGAGGCTTTCACTTGATGAGTTGTTTAAAAGAAGTTCTGACACTCAGAGGTGACAATCACACTGAGTGGAGGAAGAAAGTTGAATTGGCATTTGTTTGTGCTGATCTGGACTGGGTTCTGGATGAACCACAGCCGGTCAGACTTACAGAGCCAGTAAGAGAGACCACTGATCATGATGCTGCATGGGCTAAAAAGAGGGGGGATTATGCTCCTTTGGAGATGTCCTACATCATAGACAACCAAAAGTGAGTCAATGCAAACAAAAAGTGCATGGCCTTTATAAAGAATACAATTGAGAGCACCATTGTGGGCTCCATTGCAGAGTGCACTTCCGCAGGGAAGTTGCTCACAAAGATAAAGAGCCAGTTCACTGGCTCTTCAAAGATATATGCCACCCAGGTGTTCAAATAACTGGTGACAGAACAATACACATGTGGTGGAATAAGAGAGCACATCCTCAGGATGAGCAATATGGCAGCAAAGTTAAAGCCCATGGATGAGGATCTGGAGATCAAACCAAAGCTCCTGGTCCACCTGGTCATGGCTTCACTTCCAATGGAGTTTGAAACTTTTGTTGTGAACTACAATATGTCACCTGGAACATGGGACATTGAAAAGACAATAGCGATGTGTGTCCAATAAGAGGACAGACTAAAAGCCTCACATGGTGGTTCACTCAACTATGTGAAGGATCACAAGAAAAAGAACTACAATCAAAACAACAAAAGTTCTCCTTCAAAGCCACAAGGAAAAGCTCCCTATCAGCATCAGCGTCAGCAACAGCCTTTCCCAGTGGACAAAGACACATGTCTCCACTGTAAGCAGACCGGGCATTACAAGAAAGACTGCCCTGTTTGGCTGAAGTCCTTAATGGCAAAGCAAGGTAACACCATTGTTTCCTTGGTTAATGAATCCTTGTACACACAGTTTTCAAAATCTACTTGGTGGATTGACTCAGGGGCAACTGTTCATGTTGCAAATTGTTTACAAGGATTCCATTCGACCCGGACTACGCTAAGAATAGAAAGAGTCATTGAAGTAGCCAATGGAATTCAAGCGGAAGTTGAAGTTGTCGGCGACATCTCCTTGGAGTTAGCTAATGGATTCAAGCTTCTACTTAGAGATGTTCTTTATGTTCCTTCACGTAATAGAAACTTAATTAGCATTTCATGTTTGGACAAAGAAAATTATGAGTGTTATTTTGGACATGGCAAGTGTGCCATATGGTATAATAATGCTTATGTGGGTAATGCTTTACTACACGATGAGCTTTATTTGTTATCACTTCGTGAAAAAGTGCATTGTGTATGCAATGTGAATGAACATGTTTCCATGTCGAATAAAGAACAAAAGAAAAGAAAGAGAACATTCGACTCATCGAAATTATGGCACTGTTGCTTCGGCCATATTTCGAAGGGGAGAATTGAAAGATTAGTCAAAAGGGAAATTCTTCCTCCGTTAGAATTCTCAGACTTAGAACAATGCGTAGATTGCATTAAAGGAAAGTATATAAAACAAATCAAAAAAGGTGCAATCCATAGCACAAGCACACTAGAAATCATCCACACTAACATTTGTGGACCATTTCCGGTGAAAAGTGTGGATGGATATGACTTGTTCATAACATTCACAGATGATTACTCTCGCTATGGTTATATTTATCCAATCAAAGAAAGATCTGAAGCATTGGATAAATTTAAAGCTGAAGTTGAAAATCGCCATGATAAAAGAATAAAGATAGTAAGGTCCGACCGTGGGGGAGAGTACTACGGACGGCACACTCCATATGGCCAAGTCCCTGGACCGTTTGCAAAGTTCTTGCAGGAGACTGGCATAGTAGCCCAGTATTCAATGCCGGGCGAGCCTCAGCAAAATGGAGTAGCTGAAAGGCGCAACCGTACACTTATGGACATGGTGCGCAGCATGATGAGTTATTCCAACTTGCCATTGGGGTTATGGATGGAGGCGCTTAAAACCGCCATTCACATTCTCAATAGAGTACCAAGCAAGTCGGTGCCCAAAACACCGTACGAGCTATGGACAGGAAGGGTGCCCTCCCTACAACACTTCAGGGTGTGGGGGTGCCCTGCTGAGGCCAAAATGTTTAATCCAAACATTGCAAAGTTAGATCCCAAAACAGTAAGTTGCCACTTCATTGGCTATCCAGACAGATCAAAAGGTTTTCGTTTCTACTGCCCAGACAGATATACAAAGTTTGTAGAAACGAGACATGCAGTCTTCTTTGAGGATGAAATGATGAGGGGGAGCTTGGTAGCTCGGAAAATTGATCTTGAGGAGAAGAGGGTGCATGTATCTAATCCGATGATTCAGGAGCCATTTTTCTCACTACCAGTTGCAACTCCACCCATGACAACTATGGGGGTAGACCCGGAGCCTGTCCGTCAGGAGCCGACTGAACCCGTTGTTGAGCATGAAAGGGAGGTGCAACAGCAAATATTAGAAGAAGTGCCAGGAGTTGAGGCACGGAATGTGCCAGAAACTGAGGCCCTTAGAAGGTCTACAAGACTAAGAAAGTCAGCTATTTCTACTGACTTTAAAGTTTATAACACAAAAATGGTTCATATGGAAAAAGATCCCACCTCATATGAAGAAGCCATGAGAAGCCCTCATTCATCGAAGTGGATAAAGGCAATGGAAGACGAGATGAAATCAATGAGTTCCAAAGATGTTTGGGACATAGAGGAAATTCCTAAAGGAGCCAAAACAATAGGCTATAAATGGGTCTACAAAATTAAGTATGACTCTAAAGGGAATGTAGAAAAGTATAAAGCACGACTCGTGGCAAAAGGATTTACACAAAGAGAAGGGATAGATTACAATGAGACATTTTCTCCAGTCTCATGTAAGGATTCCTTCAGAATCATAATGGCATTAGTTGCTCATTTTGATCTAGAGGTACATCAAATGGATGTTAAGACGGCATTTCTCAATGGGGATTTAAAAGAAAATGTCTACATGAAACAGCCTAAGGGTTTTATCATGGAAGGCAAGGAAAATATGGGATGTCGCCTGAAGAAATCCATTTATGGATTAAGACAAGCCTCTCGGCAGTGGTATCTAAAGTTTAATCAAACGATTAAAAGTTTTGGATTTAAAGAAAATATTGAGGATAATTGCATTTATGCAAAGTTTAAAAATGGGAAATATATTTTCCTAATCTTATATGTGGATGATATCCTGCTTGCTAGCAGTGATGTTAGTCTACTACAAGAAACAAAGAAATACTTATCCTCAAATTTTGACATAACAAATCTTGGTGAAGCATCATATGTTTTGGGCATAGAAATTCACCGACATAGGAACAATGGAGTCTTAGGACTATCGCAGAAAGCATATTTAGAAAAGGTTCTTAAAAAGTATAATATGCATGCGAGTAAAGCCACACCTGCTCCTATAGTCAAGGGCGATAGTTTTGGGAAATTCCAATGTCCCAAGAACCAGTACGAGATTGATCAAATGAAAGCAGTACCATATGCTTCAGCAGTTGGCAGCTTACAGTATGCACAAGTGTGCACTCGTCCTGACTTAGCTTTTATCACCGGGGTACTCGGTAGATATCAAGAGAATCCAGGCATGGAGCACTGGAAGATGGTAAAGAAAGCATTGTGTTATGCGGAAGGCACGAATGACTACATGCTAATATACAGGAAAGTGATTCCCTAGAGATAAAAGGGTATTCAGACGCATATTTTGTGGGGGACAGAGATCATAGAAAATCCACGTCAGGATACGTCTTCACTCTCGCTAGGGGAGCTATTTCATGGAAAAGCTCCAAACAGTCAATAGTTGCATCATCCACGATGTATGCAGAATTCATAGCATGCTTCAAAGCCACAGGGCAGGCGATATGGCTAAAGAAATTTATACCCGACTTGAAAGTGGTAGATTGTATTCACAAACCACTAAAGATGTACTGTGACAACCAACCCGCAGCATTTTACGCTCACAACAACAAGTCGAGTAATGCTGCCAAAACAATAGAGATAAGGTATTATGTTGTGAGAGATAAAATCCAGGATCAAACTATAAGTCTCGAGCATATAAGGACAAAGGATATGCTTGCGGATCCGCTAACGAAAGGCTTACCACCCAATGTGTTCAAGGAACACTTAGCCGACATCGGTTTAAGGGAAAGCCTTATGATTTCTGGATAGGCCCAAAAGGAACAGAATTTGCTTCTGATCATAACGTATGTTGTAGCTGTATGATTCTAACGGCAATTAAGCTATGACGATGAAACATGCTCTATGTACCAATATGTGATGAAACAAATAAACTAGAAAGTATAAAGTTAAAGTAAAGTTGAGATCAAAGGGGAGAAAATTGATAGATTTCTTTGGATCAGATAGGTTAGATGTGACGCCCCCGATTTGACCGTACACTAATCATACACGCAAACATGTACGATCAAGATCAGGGACTCACAGGAAGATATCACAACACAACTCTACAAATAAAATAAGTCATACAAGCATCATATTACAAGCCAGGGGCCTCGAAGGCTCGAATACAAGAGCTCGATCATAGACGAGTCAGCGGAAGCAACAATATCTGAGTACAGACATAAGTTAAACAAGTTTGCCTTAAGAAGGCTAACACAAACTGGGATACAGATCAAAAGAGGCGCATGCCTCCTGCCTGGGATCCTCCTAAACTACTCTTGGTCGTCGACAGCGGGCTGCACGTAGTAGTAGGCACCTCCCGAGTAGTAGTATTCGTCATCAATGGTGGCGTCTGGCTCCTGGACTCCAGCATCTGGTTGCAACAACCAGAAAGGAAGGGAAAGGGGGAAAAAGGGGGAGAAAGCAACCGTGAGTACTCATCCAAAGTACTCGCAAGCAAGGAGCTACACTACATATGCATGGGTATCAAATGGAATAAGGGTATCATATGTGGACTGAACTGCAGAATGCCAGAATAAGAGGGGGATAACTAATCCTGTCGAAGACTACGCTTCTGGCCACCTCCATCTTGCAGCATTTAGGAGAGAGTAGATGGTAAGTTCACCAAGTAGCATCAAGTAGCATCATATAGCATAATCCTAACCGGTGATCCTCCCCTCGTCGCCCTGTGAGAGAGCGATCACCGGTTGTATCTGGCACTTGGAAGGGTGTGTTTTATTAAGTATCTGGTTCTAGTTGTCATAAGGTCAAGGTACAACTCCAAGTCGTCCTATTACCGAAGATCATGGCTATTCGAATAGATTAACTTCCCTGCAGGGGTGCACCACATATCCCAACACGCTCGATCCCATTTGGCCGGACACACTTTCCTGGGTCATGCCCGGCCTTAGAAGATCAACACGTCGCAGCCCTACCTAGGCACAATAGAGAGGTCAGCACGCCGGTCTAAATCCTATGGCGCAGGGGTCTGGGCCCATCGCCCATTGCACACCTGCACGTTGCGTACGCGGCCGAAAGCAGAACTAGCCCCCTTAACACAAGAGCAGGCTTATGGTCCAATCCGGCGCACGCCACTCAGTCGCTGACGTCACGAAGGCCTCAGCTGATACCACGACGTCGAGTGCCCATAACTGTCCCCGCATAGATGGTTAGTGCGTATAGGTCAATAGCCATACTCAGATCAAATACCAAGATCTCATTAAATGTGTTAAGTATCCGCGAACACCGAACAGGGCCAGGCCCACCTCTCTCCTAGGTGGTCTCAACCTGCCCTGTCGCTCCGCCACAAAGTAACAGTCGGGGGCCGTCGGGAACCCAGGCCCACCTCTACCGGGATGGAGCCACCTTCCCCTTCAGCCCCCACCTCCAAACAGTATCACCGGTAATGTAACAGTGTAAAGTATATAGTATATGCCCGTGATCACCTCCCGAAGTGATCACGACCCAGTAGTATAGCATGGCAGACGGACAAGAGTGTAGGGCCACTGATGGAACACTAGCATCCTATACTAAGCATTTAGGATTGTAGTTAAGGTATCAACAGTTATAACAACAATGACAGGCTATGCATCAGAATAGGATTAACGGAAAGCAGTAACATGCTACACTACTCTAATGCAAGTAGTATAGAGAAGAGTAGGCGATATCTGGTGATCAAGGGGAGGGCTTGCCTGGTTGCTCTTGCAAGAGAGAGGGGTCGACAACTCCGTAGTCGTACTGGGTAGCAGCGGCGTCGGTCTCAGTGTCTAGTGAGAGAAGAGGGGGAAGAAACAATAAATATTTGAGCAAACAGATGCATAACGATGCATGACATGACACGTATCGGTGCTAGAGGTGCCCTAAAGCGGTATGAGGTGATACCGATGAAGGGGGGAAACATCCGGAAAAGTATCCCCGGTGTTTCGCATTTTCGGGCAGAGGAGCTGGAGGGGGAAAGTTGCGAGTTTGATATGTTAGGGGTGCGTGGCGGACGAACGGGCTGTGTATCCGGATTCGTCTCGTCGTTCTGAGCAACTTTCATGTAGAAAGTATTTTCATCCGAGTTACGGATTAAAAGATATGATTTTCTAAAGATTTTATTAATTTCTGGAATTTAATTAATTAATTAATTAATTCGAAAATGAACTAATGACATCAACCATGATGTCATGCTGACATCAGCAGTCAACAGAGTTGACTTGGTCAACCTGACCAGTGGGTCCCACTGGTCAGTGACACATTTTAACTAAACAGTTTAATTAATCTAATCAAAATTAATTAGTGGGTGGGCCCCACTGTCATACTAATTAATTAGCTAATTAACAGTAGTTAATTAGGTTAACTGATCATTAGGTTAATTAATCTTATTTGGTTAATTTAATCAGAATTAATTAAGTTAATTAATTAATTAATTTCATTATTTATTTATTTATTTATTTATTTCCCTTTTTTTAATGTTCTGGGGCTGGGCCCCTATGTCATTGGCCCACAGGGGCCTTGCGGGTTTCGGGTGCTAGTGGCTGCTAACGGGCGTCGGGCGCAGGGCATAGCCCGAGCGGGCACATGCCCAGGGGGCCGCGGGGCGGCGGACCCGGCAGGTCGTCATGGCAGGGGAGGCCGGTGGCCACGGCGAGGCCGGACGCCAACCGGGCGGAGGACGGGATGGCGACGGTGCACGGGAGCTGGGACAGAACCCTCCCGGTGCGGGGGGTCGCGGGACGACAGGGAAGCAGGGGGGCGTACGCGGGCCGGCAGCAGCGGACGGCGCCGACATGGGCGCATGGGGCGCAGGGCGTCGACAGGGGGCCACGGGCGGCACGGGCTTGTGCCCGTGCG
>NC_041384.1:632305008-632312644 GCF_002162155.2 Triticum dicoccoides | reverse complement strand
GCCCGGCGACTGGGTTGGGGCTCTGGCGTCGCGAGGTGGGGGGGAGCGGGCTCGTCCCCGATCCAGATCGGATCGGGAAGGGGAGAGGAGAGGCGTGGGGAGTGGGGGTGACGGGGTGGATGGGTTAGGGTTTTCCCCCCGGTGGGGGGTTATGGAGGGGAGAGGTTGGACCGGTCGGTGTGGCCGAATGGGCCAGCCTGTTGGGTCGCTGGCCCGGGGGGTCCTTTTCCTTTTTTTTGTTTTCTCTTTTGTATTTTCTTTCTTTTATTTATTTTCTTTTCTGTTTCTAAATCATTTTAAATTACTTAGGCATTTTATAAAAATGGGTTTGTTGCACCATAATTACCTTTGTAATATTTAGTACAAACCAAACATTTTTATTTTAATGTTTGAAAACTTTTATTGTTTGACTTAAATTCAAATTTGAATTTGGATCGGTTCTGAACTAACGCGAGATTATCAACAATAATCGAGGTGACATGGCATCATTACCAGAGGGTTACTGTAGCTTGATTACCCGGGCGTCACAATTCTCCTCCACTACAAGAAATCTCATCCCGAGATTTAAGAGGTAGTGTAAGGGGGGAAAGTTTGATAATGAATCTAGCGAATCTTTTCGGTCTTGGTTGCTCTTCTCGAAGAGGTCAATCCATTACATTGATTTCTTCATTCCTCTGTTTCAGGTCCTCATGATGAAGTCGGCTCTTTTCTTCGGGAACTCCATCGTATTTACGAATAGGTAATGGGGCAGGTTTACAACAATTGAATGGTATAAGGGAAAGTCATCTGGGCGGGGGTATCCCAAGAATGATCATAAGAGTATCTCTCGAGTTGAACAAATGAAACACATCAGGAGCAAAGTAAGAAGGTACCATAAGAAGTTTGAAGCGGATAGACAATCGTCGTTGCCTGAAACAAGGCAACGGTTATAGGTATTGTGTTTAATACCAGAATTGATGATCACACGGAAGGTGGCTCGTGAATTACATACGAAGCCACGCGCGAGGAATAACTTTGGGAACATGGGGTGTACAGGAGAGTCAGGTTTCGATCCTGTGGAACTGTGGGTTATGGGCCCACCATGTGGGTTAAATGTAGGAAAGGTGGTGACATCTTGCGCGATCATGTAAGCAAGGCATGTCAGAGGATAGCCTGTCATTTATGTCGGCAACAACATCGGTACCAAGGGCGAGGGACGAAGAGAACCATTTTCCTGCTCGTCGAAACGAGGCGGACCAATAGGCAAAGTTCTCGCCCATCGGTGGTTACCGGAATATCATCAACAATAGTAACAGGGTCTTACTGACTGAGTTGTACACCATGGTGTTTACATAAGCAGGAGAATATTACTGCTTAGATCATATATATCACCAATAAGGTTAAACAAAACAATGGAAAGGAAAAGGTGATCATCAGATTTAAACAGAACAATGGAAAGGAAAATGTGTTTAAACACATATTTCAGGGATATATCCTTCCCATGGACAAGCAGAGCATGATATCCATGACAGGATATAATGTAGAAAATTCTTTAAGTATGGGGAGAGAAATTTCCTGACATTACCCATACAACGGTGTTTGGATAATTGAGCAAGAAACATTTAGCATTGGGCGTCAAATGCTCTTGTGGAAAATCGGAGTACCATAGACATGCTTCGAGATAGCATTGGCATGGTCTCCAGGTGAAGATCAGACTTTGGATACAAAGGATCCACCGAAAACAACTTATAGAATAAGTTTTACAATTTCGTCATGGCAGAATGGTTAACCTTGCTAAAAGGGAAGTTATAACAATAGGGCCTACGGCCAGGTGTGCTAGGCATACATCACCTTACCGGTCATGTAAAAGACCAGTGTTATAACTCTTGGGAATATGTTCCAACCATCAGATCTGACCGAGGTTCAGATCTGATCAGTGTTAGGAAACCTCAGACTCGAAATGCCTGAGAAAAGGTGCGACACAAATTGACGAGATGACATTGTAAGATTCTCGGGACATGAACTATGGAAGTGAGTTCATCCTTAAACCAATAAGAGGAAGAGGGGGTGGCTGATGGACTCAGCGACAATTCCTCGAGATTTCCAAAAAGACAGATTCCCACAATTATGAGAACAAGGAGATAACATTTGTCGGATCAAATGATATATTGATGTATGCTTGAGGAAAACATACACAATTAAACTTTGGTTGAAAGGTGCACGCGAGATATGGGCTTAGGTAGCCTGATCAATTGTTAGAATGGTGATTCAATAGCCGATAGGCTAAGAATGAACTATCGATCATTAACTTCAAAGCAATAGGGTTGCTAGAAGTACAGAATCCAAAGAGCACCGCTCACTTGTTGGTATCCCGGTTGGAATCAACACGGGAACCAAGAAAGAATGGTGATGGTGAGAAGTATCACAATTTCAAGAATTCTTAAGATATGGTGCAATCCTCACAACATTCTTGATATAGAAGACAGTAATACTACAAGGTAGAACATAACCTAAGCTAGATAGCAAGGAAATCAAGGTACAACACAATCATGAACAAGTTTGTGTTGGGGGAAGGCAAGAATGTTGCCGATGATAACACAAATCATCGAGGGGCAAGAATGGTGTTTCCCATCATGAATTCAATTGATATCCTGGAAGGGGTCAAAATGTTGATGATGATCACGACACACTTGTCGAGGGGTTTCATGAGGATATAATCGATCATCGATGACATCAAGCAAAAGGAACGGTGAAGCGAAAATTATCAGAACCATGGGTATGAAACAAACTCGAAATCAAGTTTGCTATTCAAGGAGAAATGATATGACAAAGAAGATCGACATAAGATTAGCTCACTGTCAAAATTTGTGCTCCGTGAAGCAGGACCAGGTAGCACAGTTAAAAATTAGCCCAATAATGGTATAGCCGATCAGGCTAGGAATGACTTGAAGGATTATTAAACTCATAAGCAACGGATATTACTTAGAGTTATCGAACCAGAGTGCGGAATCGGTTCACTTACTGGTGTTCTTGAGCGACTAACAACTCATAACCCATGAAAAATTGGAATCAGTGAGAAATAATAGCTGAGACTCATAAGATGCAACACAGTTCTTAGATATACTCGAGATACCAGAGGGTAATACTCGACTGTAGATCAAGGTAGAGGTTGGACTGGTGTATTGACTTGCAAAAGACAAGTGCTTTAACTTGTCCGAGAAATGGGATCAAAGAGAAAATATGGTTGAAACCATGATTGCATAGGATCAGTTCACAGATACCAGATGATATTATATCAACGAAATAGTTATTATTACAAGAAGCTTCCATGATAGGATCTACATTGTGTCCATGGGCATGAACACAAAGGTTCAAGGTCAGCTCCCACTTCTTCAATGCACAACCTTTCGTTCACCTCTCGTATTCGGAAAATGACATTAGTTATTGAAAGTTTTACCTGGTGAAATACCAGATAAGTATGACCTGCGAAATCTTTCGGGTTCACACAGATTAGGGAAGGCATTGGTTCAACCCATCGGGGCATCTTGGGAACTTATACCACAAGCTTCAATAGTAAATGACATAAGCTCGATAGTAGAGCATGGGTGAGAAAATGAGAGGATACAATTTACTGAAGGCATTATGCGTCAGGGAAAGAACTTCCAAAGTGATTGAATATGAAGGACGTTATCGGATAAAATCCAACAAGGTTCTGATGGTCCATAAAGGATCTGATGTGAGTATCGGCTCACAACCAGAGGAAGAATCAATGCAAAGACATTGGATTATAGAAACAACTGAGTAACTTAGAGCTCAATTGCAAAGGAATTATGATTTACAAAGCGAAGGATCAGAAGCAGACGCTCTGATCAAGGATGGATAAGTTCAATATACTTAGGGGCACAATCGACGATAATTTGATTGGCGAGAACCAGCTCATGTTTAAAATGACGTCTGAGCCGGAAGGAAGAATTCTAGGATCTGATTGAGGATTGCGAGCATTCGCAACAAATTGAATCAACGGACTCAAAATGATAATGACAAGGGATGCCAATAAGATTACGGGACTTATGGGATTAAACATAATGCAAGCAAGCAAGAATTTCAAGAGCAATAGACTGCTTAGGATTTTCGAAAGATCGAATAGTATCTCGATGACTTTTGTGAAACACATGAACAACTGGGAATGAGCAAATATCCGGTGAGTGCTAAAAAATTATCCATAGTGGTATTCATGTGGCAAAGAACAGCAAGGTAGTAAGATCAAAGGATTCTCAGGACAACAGAGAGAATTTCGGGGTATCTTGTAATAACAATACCAACTGGGGATGAATGTAAGAATAACAATTGCAAGTAGTTACCCATAAGGGTTGACAGTGGAAGGGGAATTGCAAACGCGATGAACACAAGTTCTCTGGTTAACAGCAGAGAGTATCTTCAGGGTCTTCACGTGCAGCAGACGATCATCAGTAATAAGGGGCTCTCCGGGTGAAAGTGATAACGAGATACTAATGTTAGATTTTAGCAAAATCATTTAACCCGAATAGAAGAGAGGTCAGAGTCCCAGAGTAGAGGTCGAGGAATAAAAGATCCTAATACCACCCAATGGCGACTTGGGCCCGTAAGCCGCACAGCCATGTTAGTAAAAACTTTTTCAATGACTAGACTCGACTTCCGCCAAGGAGTTTGGAAGGGGGATTCCTACAGGCAGTCAGCTCTGATACCAACTTGTGACGCCCCCGATTTGACCGTACACTAATCATACACGCAAACGTGTACGATCAAGATCAGGGACTCACGGGAAGATATCACAACACAACTCTACAAATAAAATAAGTCATACAAGCATCATATTACAAGCCAGGGGCCTCGAAGGCTCGAATACAAGAGCTCGATCATAGACGAGTCAGCGGAAGCAACAATATCTGAGTACAGACATAAGTTAAACAAGTTTTCCTTAAGAAGGCGAACACAAACTGGGATACAGATCGAAAGAGGCGCAGGCCTCCTGCCTGGGATCCTCCTAAACTACTCTTGGTTGTCGACAGCGGGCTGCACGTAGTAGTAGGCACCTCCCGAGTAGTAGTATTCGTCATCAATGGTGGCGTCTGGCTCTTGGACTCCAGCATCTGGTTGCGACAACCAGAAAGAAAGGGAAAGGGGGAAAAGGGGGAGAAAGCAACCGTGAGTACTCATCCAAAGTACTCGCAAGCAAGGAGCTACACTACATATGCATGGGTATCAAATGGAATAAGGGTATCATATGTGGACTGAACTGCAGAATGCCAGAATAAGAGGGGGATAACTAATCCTGTCGAAGACTACGCTTCTGGCCACCTCCATCTTGCAGCATTTAGGAGAGAGTAGATGTTAAGTTCACCAAGTAGCATCAAGGAGCATCGTATAGCATAATCCGAACCGATGATCCTCCCCTCGTCGCCCTTGTGAGAGAGCGATCACCGGTTGTATCTGGCACTTGGAAGGGTGTGTTTTATTAAGTATCCGGTTCTAGTTGTCATAAGGTCAAGGTACAACTCCAAGTCGTCCTGTTACCGAAGATCACGGCTATTCAAATAGATTAACTTCCCTGCAGAGGTGCACCACATATCCCAACACACTCGATCCCATTTGGCCGGACACACTTTCCTGGGTCATGCCCGGCCTCGGAAGATCAACACGTCGCAACCCTACCTAGGCACAACAGAGAGGTCACCACGCCGGTCTAAATCCTATGGCGCAGGGGTCTGGGCCCATCGCCCATTGCACACCTGCACGTTGCGTACGCGGCCGGAAGCAGAACTAGCCCCCATAATACAAGAGCAGGCTTACGGTCCAATCCAGCGTGCGCCACTCAGTCGCTGACGTCACGAAGGCTTCGGCTGATACCACGACGTCGAGTGCCCATAACTGTTCCCACGTAGATGGTTAGTGCGTATAGGCCAATAGCCAGACTCAAATCAAATACCAAGATCTTGTTAAACGTGTTAAGTATCCGCGAACACTGACCAGAGCCAGGCCCACCTCTCTCCTAGGTGGTCTCAACCTGCCCTGTCGCTTCGCCACAAAGTAACAGTCGGGGGCCGTCGGGAACCCAGGCCCACCTCTACCGGGATGGAGCCACCTGCCCCTTCAGCCCCCACCTCCAAACAGTATCACCGGTAATGTAACAGTGTAAAGTATATAGTATATGCCCGTGATCACCTCCCGAAGTGATCACGACCCAGTAGTATAGCATGGCAGACGGACAAGAATGTAGGGCCACTGATGGAACACTAGCATCCTATACTAAGCATTTAGGATTATAGTTAAGGTATCAACAGTTGTAACAACAATGACAGACTATGCATCAGAATAGGATTAACGGAAAGCAGTAATATGCTACACTACTCTAATGCAAGTAGTATAGAGAAGAGTAGGCGATATCTGGTGATCAAGGGGGGGGGGCTTGCCTGGTTGCTCTGGCAAGAGAGAGGGCTCGACAACTCCGTAGTCGTACTGGGTAGCAACGGCGTCGGTCTCGGTGTCTAGCGAGAGAAGAGGGGGAAGAAACAATAAATATTTGAGCAAACAGATGCATAACGATGCATGACATGACACGTATCGGTGCTAGAGTTGCCCTAAAGCGGTATGAGGTGATACCGGTGAAGGGGGGAAACATCCGAGAAAGTATCCCCGGTGTTTCGCGTTTTCGGGCAGAGCCAGAGGGGGAAAGTTGCGAGTTTTATATGTTAGGGGTGCATGGCGGACGAACAGGCTGCGTATCCGGATTCGTCTCGTCGTTCTGAGCAACTTTCATGTAGAAAGTATTTTCATCCGAGTTACGGATTAAAAGACATGATTTTCTAAAGATTTTATTAATTTCTGGAATTTAATTAATTAATTAATTCGAAAATGAAGTAATGACATCAGCATGATGTCATGCTGACATCAGCAGTCAACATAGTTGACTTGGTCAACCTGACCAGTGGGTCCCACTGGTCAGTGACACATTTTAATTGAATAGTTTAATTAATCTAATCAAAATTAATTAGTGGGTGGGCCCCACGGTCATACTAATTAATTAGCTAATTAACAGTAGTTAATTAGGTTAACTAATCATTAGGTTAATTAATCTTATTTGGTTAATTTAATCAGAATTAATTAAGTTAGTTAATTGGTTAATTAATTAATTAATTATTTTCATTATTTATTTATTTATTTAATTCCCTTTTTTTAACGTTCTGGGGCTGGGCCCCCATGTCATTGGCCCACAGGGGCCTTGCGGGTTTCGGGTGCTAGTGGCTGCTAACAGGCGTCGGGCGCAGGGCATAGCCCGAGCGGGCACATGCCTAGGAGGCCGCGGGGCGGCGGACCCGGCAGGTCGTCATGGCAGGGGAGGCCGGTGGCCACGGCGAGGCCGGACGCCAACCGGGCGGAGGACGGGGATGGCGACAGTGCACGGGAGCTGGGACAGAACCCGCCCGGTGCGGGGGGTCGCGGGACGACAGGGAAGCAGGGGGGCGTACGTGGGCCGGCAGCAGCGGACGGCGCTGGCGTGGGCGCATGGGGCGCAGGGCGTCGACAGGGGGCCACGGGCGGCACGGGCTTGTGCCCACGCGACGAGCACGCATCGGGCGTGGCCGGGTGCGGGGAGAGGACGAGAGGGAGCGCAGGGGCG
>NC_041384.1:632291078-632304351 GCF_002162155.2 Triticum dicoccoides | reverse complement strand
TCCGGATCGGATCGGGAAGGGGAAAGGAGAGGCGTGGGGAGTGGGGGTGACGGGGTGGATGGGTTAGGGTTTTACCCTCGGTGGGGGGTTATGGAGGGGAGAGGTTGGACTGGTCGGTGTGGCCGAATGGGCCAGCCTGTTGGGTCGGCTGGCCCGGGGGGTCCTTTTCCTTTTTTTTCTCTTTTGTATTTTCTTTCTTTTATTTATTTTCTTTTCTGTTTTTAAATCATTTTAAATTACTTAGGCATTTTATAAAAATGGGTTTGTTGCACCATAATTACCTTTGTAATATTTAGTACAAACCAAACATTTTTATTTTAATGTTTGAAAACTTTTATTGTTTGACTTAAATTCAAATTTGAATTTGGATCGGTTCTGAACTAACGCGAGATTATCAGCAATAATCGAGGTGACGTGGCATCATTACTAGAGGGTTACTGTAGCTTGATTACCCGGGCGTCACATTAGATCATTCCGGTACACCTACCTTCTGCTGCTGCAGACGAACTCAATCCAGCGTCGACCATGGTGAAGTAGGGGTCGGTGATGGCAGAGAGATGGCGGCGGTGGTGGAGCTTCCCGTGAGCGCCGCGCTAACCCTAGATCGGAAGGGAGTGTCGGTGGGGATTGTGGCAGCGATTAACCTTGTAAGTCGTGCCCCGTCCCCACCTCTGTTTATATAGCGCGGGTCACAGGGGCCCACCAACCATGGTTTGGTTGGGCGCCCCCGATCAGGGCGCGAGTCAAGGGCCCGTTCAACCCGTTGGGTTCGAACGGGATAGAGATCAACCTAACAGCGGCGACCCTTGCCATCTGCCCGTCCGGCGACCTCGTGTGCACGGCTGCACCCCGCTGCTTGTCCGGCGACCTAGCCCGGCCTCTCGTCCAGCCGTCCAGGTCCAGTGACGCCGCACCGAGTGCTCCTCCGACGACTTCGCCCTGCCCCCGACCTCCCGCCATATTCCAGCCATCCGGCCAGATATTTCCCCTCTGCCCAGGGCGGCCACTCCCAAATCCTAATTTCCTTTGAGTTTGAGAAAGGAGGCAATAGGGTATCTGAACTTAATGCTTCAAATTAGATGTTTTTGCTCTCTGAACTTAATGCTTCAAATTACCACAAAGCACTGATTCCTAATTTATGTTCCAATTAACAGGAAGATCGAAGACAAGATGAACAAAAACATTGAGCGATTTCAGGGTTATCGCACACACAAACGCATTTTACCTCGTCCTAGAGGTAATGTTTCTTATTTTGCCTCCAGTAGCAAATTTTTTTTACTTGCTTTCTATGCACTGACTTGCATACCAAATTTTATACTTGAAGATGAATCATCTGTTACTATTGAATATGTAACCGCGGGAAGCTAAAATCAAACAACCCTTCGATTTGGTACCCTCTTTTGTATTATTTATCCTTCATATTGTCTTTTGTTATGTGTTACATTATCAGGTGAAGCACTATTAAATATTGTCTTCAGATTTTGATCAGTTGCAAATGAGCGTTCCTTTTGGTATGCCTTAAAACTGTAGTAGTTTTTGAGAAAAAAATTGGCCCTTCACTTTTGGCCCAGGGCATCGGTCAATCCTGGCTACACCGTTGCTTACCGACACGGGTTGCATGGGGAGAGGCACTTCGCTGAGGTTGTTGTCAGTTGCCATTAGTTGGCTAAGGCTAGCGGCCGGGAGAAAGACAAAGATAAGAGCAACTTCGACGCGCTGATCCAATTCCTCCGCGCGTGCTGTTTGGGTTGAAACGGGCAGAAAAGACGACCCAATGCGACGATTTAAATGAACACGCGTCTGTTTTTATCTGACTTATTTGTAAAATTGTTCATGTATTATTTTAAAAGTATTCATATATTTCAATATTTTTTGAATTATGAAAATGTTTGAAAATTTTAAATATATATAATACAATTCAAAATATTATTTAATTATACAATCATTTCAATAATTATATGCACATTTGCATATTTCAATATTATTATATTTACAAATATTCATAATTTAAGAATTAAACTATCGACATGAATATTCAATCTTGTCTAATATTTAAATTATCTTTTTTCAATATAAGGTATGTGTACAAATTATACCCAGATGAATATTCATAAATATTTTTAATATAAGGCATGTGTACTTTTTCTATTAAAGAAAAAATGGTCAAAATATGCAAGCATACAAGGATGAAATGTATATGTGTGTGCAATTCAAGATGAAATACCTTGAAATGTGACATGTACAAAAAAAATCATGGACTTCGAGGACGTAAAGTATCATGTGTTGAAAAGCCCCTGGGTTTTTTTCCACAGCCCTCATTACAATGTATTTGTTCCGAAAATTTACACACATGTGCATTCTGCCTCCATATATATCGACATTTTTTTCTGAATTTTTTAAAACGTAATTTTTTTGATGAATTTTGCAAATGGAGGTCTCCATGGAGCTCGACCTCCAAAAGCTATCTATATAAGTCATTCCAACAGAAGGGTGAAGTATACCTTTTGTGTTAGCCATCGGTAAAAAATGCCACATCCATAGGGGTTTTTGTGAGGAAGAAGAAAATCCAACGAGTTTGTCCAAAAACTGAGGCCACACAATCCTTCTCCCGGTCCTGTGGCTGACAGCCGGCCTCATGGGCTTGGTCAGTGCAGATTTTTTGTATACAAACACGGTAAGCAAAGTATTTGCATGTCCGTTACTCGAAAAAAAAGTATTTGCATATCCGAGCCAAGTTTTACCACTGCGATGTATACCGGAACTTTTAGCACCAAAGTAACCATTTCTCTCATTATGTATACCGCAACTTTTAACACCAAAGTAACCATTTGCCCTATTAGTGTAATTTAGTTTTTTTTTTTAAAAACTAATAGGTGCCTAACGAAGGGTAAATGATATTAGGCGTCGGTTGGAAAATGCCAAATACTCGTGAAACTGATGGAGGATGTACGAATCATTACTCAGGTTTGTCTCGGTAGGCATATTGTTTTGCAAAGTACAAGAACACGACCACCTCTAAAGTGCCGAGGCCGGCCAGGATCCAATAGAAGTAATCGAGGTGCGCACGGTTGAGGTTGTCGGAGAACCAGCTCTCTCCCCCGCCCCTCGTCGTGGCCCAGTCGATCGCCCACACGAGCATGCCGCTAGCGTAGCTCCCCATGCCGAAGATGCTCAGGGACAGTGCCAGCCCCACGCTGCGGAGCGCGTCGGCACCTGGTCGTAGAAGAACTCCTCCAGTCCGATGTAGCTGAACACCTCCGCGAGGCCGATAAGGACGTACTGCGGTACCAGCCAGCATAGGCTCATCGGCACCGCCACGTCCGGCAGGTCGAGCAGGCCCGCGTCCTTGGCCACACGGAGGCGCTTGGCTTCCACGAGCGCCGCGACGACCATGGTGATGCAGGCCGTGACCATCCCGGCGCCGATGCGCTGGAGCATGGTGATTCCACCGGGGTGCCCGGTGAGGCGCCTCACGAACGGTACAATTGCACGGTCGTAGACAGGGACCATGGCGATGAATGTGAAGCTGATGCAGCACCGCAGCGCCGCGGGCGGCACGACGAGGCCCGTGGCCCCGCCTAGACGCCGGTCCATCGTGCTGCCCTGCTTGGTGAATAGGGTGGTGATCTGCGAGATGCACGCGGCAAACACTAAGCTTGACAGCCAGATAGGAAGCAGCTTAACGAGGAACCCGTCCTGATTTGTCTCCAAAAGCCTGCACAACTAGACACAGCCGTCAGTGCTCACTGTGATGCCATCTGCCAGTCAACAGGTCAATTTGCACTCGCACGCGCTCACCGTTGGGTGTCAATGGTGGCATCACGTCGAGAAAAGACGAACTTCTCGGCGAGCCGCCCGAAGGAACTGCCGTCCACGGGCCGCTCTACCCGGTACGTCCGCTTGCCAAGCAAGAAGACAACGAGGTACACCACCATGATGGCCCAGCACGCGGCGAACCCTACCGTCCAGCTGACGTTCTCTTCGACATAGGTGACCGCGGTCGCCGCGATGGCGTAGCCCCACGAGATGGAGAAGTGGAACCAGTTGAAGTAGGAGCTCCGGGACGCGCCCGCGCGGGAATCGAACTGGTCCGCGCCCATGGCTTCTGAGCACGGCTTGTGGAAGCCCTGCGCGAGGGCCAGCAGGTAGAGCGCGGTGTAGAAGAAGCCGAGCTGAGCAGGTGATGATGATGTCGAAGGCGGCGGCGAGCAGGTGGTGGCTGTGCCATGGCAGTCGGCCGGACGAAGTTGTCGCGTTTGCAGCATGGATGAGACGGTCAGCATTCCCAGGCTCTGCTCATCATCAGACACCAACATTAGTAACGCGATGTCAAATATGCACGCGAAAACGTTACAAGCGAGTGTACAAACTGCAACAACTTCAAAGCAAAACATCTCTAGCCGGTCCTTTAAAAACTTTTAACTTGTCAAAAATTTCTATTTTGAGGAGTTAACCATGTCTAGCAGAACCCTCAAACGGACTTGGGTGATTCACAGATGGGGCCATCTCGACATCGCCCTACGTGCGTGCTGCTGCGTGTGTGCTGCTGTTGCTGCTGCGTGTGCGCGCGAATTGCGTGTTGCTAGAACTTAAACTGCACGGCTTGATTACTTTCCTCGTCTCATTTCTTCTCTCAGCGGGCATTGCTTGACTACTACTAGCACTATTTTATTGGTCTCAGCGTGACTAGCTGCCTCATCACATGGATGGCTCCGTCCCCTTCCCATCGCAAGAGGTCTGGATGGCAATGGAATCAAGGCACGTCGTGGGTATGAATATGATGCTTGGAACAGAGGAGGGAGCGGAGTTCTACTACTGACCAGCAGGTAGAGCGCGCCGGCGAGCAGGACCGCCCGGTAGCGCCCCAGGCGCGAGTCGGCGGCGAGCGCGCCGACGAGCGGCAGCACCAGCACGGTCCCGGACCAGGCGTTCGCGGCGGCGGCGCCGGCCGCGGTAGACATGCCCAGCGGGCCGGTGAGGTACGTGATCAGGTTGCCCTCCACGCCGTTGAACCCGATGCGCTCCAAGAAGCCGACGACTGCACGCACGGAGCAGACATGGCAGTTCAGACTTCACGTATATATCATCCATGGCAAGTCAACGCGGTGAATGATCGGCGAGATTACCGACGATGAAGCGCGCGGCGCGCCAGCCGCCGCGGCCGTCGCGACGTGGGACTGAACGTGAGAGTGGCCCGCCTGACTCCATCCTTCGTGCCTTGGCTACCGGCCGGAGGTGGTGCCGGTGCGTGATCTACTCAGTTTGTTCCGTCTGCGGGGCGTCCTGCCTAGATATTACAGCGGCCCATCGTAGTACTACTATTTATTAGCACCATGTGGCTCGCGTGATTAAGATGGGGCCTGTCTAAATCAAACCAGTAACTATTTTTGTATTATTAGAATGAAGTACAGATCAAGAAATGTTCCGCCAAGTGAAGCATGAGATGCAGACCGATTGTTTCTTCCGGGATGAGACGCATTTCTACGTTACAAGCTCGCGTTTGTCAGTGTAGTCGTATCTCCTGGAGAAATACAAAAAAACGAGCACCTCCAGAGCGGCGACCCCGGCCAGAACCCAGTAGAAATAGTCGAGGTGCGCGCGGTTGAGGTTGTCCGAGAACCAGCTCTCCCCGGTGCGCCTCGTCGCCCAGTCGATCGCCGAGACGAGCATGCCGCTGGCGTAGTTCCCCACGCCCATGATGCTCATGCAGAGCGCGAGCCCCACGCTCCGGAGCGCGTCGGGCACCTGGTCGTAGAAGAACTCCTCCAGGCCCACCATGGTGAACACGTTGGCGAGGCCCAGCAGCACGTACTGCGGCACCATCCACCACAGGCTCATCGGCACCGCCATCCCCGGACTGTCGACCAGGCCGGCGTCCCTCGCCGCGCGGAGGCGCGCGGCTTCCACGAGCGCTGCCACGGCCATGGCGACGGACGCGATGGCCATGCCGGCGCCGATGCGCTGGAGCATGGTGATCCCGGAGGGGTGCTTGGTGACGCGCCGAGCGAGGGGCACGAAGGCGCGGTCGTAGATGGGGACGGAGGCGATGATGGCGAGGCCGACGAAGCTCTGCAGCGCCGCCGGGGGCACGACTAGGCCTGTGGCCGCGCCGATGCGCCGGTCCATGGTGCTGCCCTGCTTGGTGAACAGAGTGGACACCTGCACGACCACCATTGCGTACACGACGCTGGTCATCCATATCGGAAGCAGCTTCACCATGACCCCCTTGCCTTCCTGCTCTTTTGGCCTCAGTAAACTGCACCGGCATAAACGTAGGTTAATTACGGTAATGGCACCTGCAGCGTGGCATCATATAATAAATGGACATCGAACTTACCATTCACCGTCCATGGCGCCGTCGCTGCGGCGAAAGACCATGTCCGTCCATGTACGCGCCGTGGCAGCCAACGTTTTCGTGAGCCGCGCGAGAGCACGGCGGTCGCGCGGCTGCTCCGTGACACGGTACGTGCCCGTGCCGAGCAAGAACATGGACAGGGACACGAGCATCATGGCCCAGCACACGCCGAACCCGGCGGCCCAGCCGACGTTGTCCTGCACGTAGCTCAGCGCGACGACGGCGACGATGAAGCCCCACGACATGGAGAAGTGGAGCCAGTTGAAGAAAGAGCTCCGGGACGCGATGCTGTCCGGGGAGCTCCGGGGGAACTGGTCCGCGCCTAGGGCCTGCGCGTTGGGCTTGTGGAAGCCCTGCGCCAGCGCCACCACGTAGATCGTGGCGTAGAAGAACGCCGCGCGGGGAGGGGATGCCGCTGGTTGAGGTTGACGTGGTGGCACCATGGATGAGACCGTCAGCATCCCAAAGCTCTGTCCATAACGTAGTTTATACTGTTTTGAGCTGCTGGTATGTACAATTATTCACTGAACTGTGCTGAACTGAATAACTAGGTTCAGACAATGTCGATTTCAGGACAAGCGTATGCTTTTGTCATTTTAGGCCTAAAATGTTAGGAACAGATCCAATCTCGTCATATAAAGATGTCACCATGATCCTAAATTCCTTGTGTAAAGAATTAAAGATCCAATTCGACAACACAAATGATTAACATCACAGTCGCGCATAAAAGCGACGTAGCAGTGATGTCACACGCACTGAAAATTAAGAAAACGATGGTAAACCTACCGTTTCAACCTATAATATTTCAGAAATGAAACAGACGGCAAATGGACGATCGTGGAGGGAGCTAAAAAACAGACAAAACGTCAAAAAACTGAGAGCGGGTTCACCAACCAACCACGAGGTAGAGGACGCCGGCGGCCACGATGGCCCGGTACCGGCCGATCCAGGAGTCGGCGGCGAGCGCGCCGAGCAGCGGCAGCATCGACGCGGTGCCGGCCCAGGCGTTCACGCCGGCCGCGGCCGACGCGGTGGACAGACCCAGCGGGCCGGTGAGGTACGTGATCAGGTTGCCCTGCACGCCGTAGAAGCCGACGCGCTCCACGAACTCCACCACTGCAGGGCCATGGCGCGGGGGAACAGCTAGCTGTGGTCATTGTTGGAGTTTGACTGCTTGAGAGTTGAATATAATTCAGACGGAGGAGTACCTATCAGGAAGAGTGCGGCTGGCCATCCGCCGCGGCCGCCGGATTTGCCGTTGGTTGACGGCTCACCCGGAGGCAGGAGCGCGCCGGAGTCCATTCCTTCCCCGTCTGAGAGGGAATTTTGCGAAGTGCTACGTTCGGCAGGCCTTAAACACACTCCTGCCGGCCAATGGAAACGTTAACAGAGCTGCTGCTTGCATCATGTATTAGCATTAGTAGTTTTTCTTTCTTTTGGGATATAAGTGTACTCACTAGTAGGCCTTCAGTACTCACCAGTACTACCAGTTAGACTTTTACTTTCCTAAAACCAAAGAATCTATCCTTTATTTTTAATTTCGCAGAATAATGGACGAGGTTCTTTTGTCCGAGACAATTTTCTAATGGACAAGGTTTTTTTTAGAAACATCTGTAACTTTTTTCATACTCATAACAATTACAAATACATTAATTTGGACCTAACATCCAAAAAAATACAAAGTAACTCTTATGACTAAGAATTACAATAAAATCTCTTGAAAACACCTTCGCGGTATCAATCTCTTCTCGAAGAAATACTCCAAAGACTTCAGTAACAAAGCTGTAATTGGATTGGAGCAACGATGATGTCACTTTTTCACTCCCACGAACATTACTAATAATGGTTTTTAAAAGCGCCATGAGTCGTCCATCCAAAAAGACGGGAAGCCTTTATCGATGAACGTACTTGGACGGGGGATGACCCCCTACAAGTGCAGACCGTCGAATCACTACATCTTCACCATGGTGTCGATGCAAGATTTCATCTCCACGAAGAACCAGACCAACAAAAAAAGCTTGACACAACAACATAAACTCATCAAATCCGGCTAATCAGATATGCGAGGACATAAAACTCTTTAACCTCATGACACTGCCAAAAGGATGATAGCAAATTTACTCTCGCAAAACTATAATGATCACTAGACGTTGGCAAAGAACATAAAGATCCTGAAGATCTGAGCCCCCCCCCCCACCTCTCAGCGTCAAGATGACAACCGTAAGCGAGGGGACCTAAATTTCTCAGATGATGGCGACGACAACGGCATGAGAAAACCCTAGCAGATGAACTGACGGTCGGAGGCGAGGGGACCTAAATTTCTCAGAAGATGACGACGACGGCGGCACGAGAAAACCCTAGCATATGAACGTGACGGTCATCCAACCAACTTTTTAGTGGACGGGGTGAGCTCTAGGGTTTTGTCCATGCCCGGGAACACCACGAGCCGTTTTTTCTTCTGGGATCGGCTATATGTCTTTTTTTTGCGAGGGGACCTAAATTTCTCAGAAGATGACGACGACGGCGGTATGAGAAAACCCTAGCATATGAACGTGACGGTCATCCGACCAGCTTTTTAGTGGATGAGGTGAGCTCCAGGGTTTTGTCCATGCCCGGGAACACCACGAGCCGTTTTTTCTTCTGGGATTGGCTATATGTCGCTTACTGCGACCCAGAAGGAGGTCCCGCCTCAAGCAAAACTGTCTTCCCATTGTTATGGGGCGGCCCAGGTAAGTTTATTTTCTTCTTCTTTTTTCATTTGCTCACTTTTTCATATTTTTCTTTTTTCATATTTTCAAACAGTATTCTAAAGTGCATATAGTCCAAAACATCAATCTTTTTTACAAAACATGATTTAAAATAATAATGTAGTATAAAACATTGTTAGTGTAGTTTAGAAAAATGATGTTAGCAATAAGAAAGATGTTCACAAGTTTCAAAAAAAAATGTTTATACAATGTAAAACAAATCTTTCCATGGTTTAAAAAATGTTTTATCATGTACTTGAAGAAATTTAACACGTATTTGAAAAATTGTTCAAAAACATGTGTTTGGAAAAAATCATGCTTTTGTAAAAATTTAAACATATATAAAATATATTTTGTGTGCATAAAAATGTACAATATGTATAAAAAATAGACATCAAAATATATATTTTAAAATGTTAATCATGCATAAAAATGGTAAAGGCATTTAAAACGTTTGAAAAATGTAAACATCAAGACATTGTCTTATTTTGTTGAAATCTTATTTCTTATTGGCATAGCGGCCCGGCCCAAGCCGAAGCTTCCGACCGGCCAATGTACACCTATTGCTCGGACTTACACCGTTTGACTTCAAACAAAATTTATACACCTTTTTCCAGCACGGAGGGAGTAGCATTTTTGTATGCCCATATACATATGGGAAGTCCAATGATGGTCTAAAGGAAGTCGAATGATTCATTCAGGTTTGAAAAGATTCCTTCTGAGTTATTTTACAAGATTCAGTGTTCTCTTGAATGCACCATATTGACAGGCTAAAAAAATTAAATGGTTCATTCGGGTTCAGTTAAGAAAAGATCCGTTCCGGGTTTTTTTTTATGAGATTCAGAGCTTTCTTGGGTGCATAATATTGTCACGCAAAAGACAAGTCCTCAGCTATTGCCATGTAAGCGGGCCTGCCATTGTGCTTGCTCTTACTAATTTTTCCTACAAACTTACTCAAATTTTATACCGTTTGACTTTGGACCAAATATATACCCCTTATTTTTGGACGGAGTGCTAGTTCTGTATTCCCACATGGGAAGTCCAATGATGTTCTAGAAAAATGTCGAATGATTCATTCAGGTTCGAAAAGATCCCTTCAGAGTTTTTTTTTTTATGAAATGCAGTGTTCTCTTGGATGCACAGTATTATCAGGCTAACAAATGTCGAATGATCCATCCAGGTTCAGTTAAGAAAAGATCCCTTGCGATTTGTTTTTATGAGACTTGGATGCATATTATTGTCAGATGAAACAAAGGACGAATGATTCATTCATGTTCGGTTAAACAAAGGACGAACCAAACTTGTGCTTTTGTATGCCCATATCCATATGGGAAGCCCAAGCCCAATGACGTTCTAAAAAAAGTCGAATTATTCATTCAGGTTCAAAAAGAGCCCTTCAGAGTTTATTTTTACGAGATTCGGTGTTCTCTTGGATGCGCCATATTGTCAGGCTACAGAAAAATCGAACGATTCATTCAGGATTCAGTTAAGGAAAGATCCCTTCCGAGTTTGTTTTTATGAGGTTCAGAGTTCTCTGGGTGCATAATGCTGTCAGGCCAAAGAAAAGTCGAATGATTCATTCAGGTTCAGTTAAGAAAAGATCCGTTTTGAGTGTGTTTTTAAACCCCAAAATTTATGACAATCTACCGCGAGCGCACTCTATAACAAACAATCTGAAAATTTTGTACTGTACTTGTTTTGAAAATTTTGCACTTGCTACACCTCCGGCGTAGTACTAACCCGAATTAATAAGTTACACCAATGTAGCATCAGCATCACCTCCCCTGTAATCGCCATCGTCGCTCTTCTTCTTGTAGACATAGGCTCGCGAGAAGAAGAAGAAGGCGACGAGCTCGACGACGCAGAGCCCGGCGAGCAGCCAGTAGAAGTAGTCGAGGTGCGCGCGGTTGAGGTTGTTGGAGAACCAGCTGGCGCCGCGCCTGGCCGTGGCCCTGTCGATGACGGAGATGAGGAAGCTGCTGAGGAGGTGGCCGACGCCGAAGATGCTGAGGAAGAGCGCGAGGCCGAGGCTGCGCACGGCGTCGGGGACCTGGTCGTAGAAGAACTCCTGGAGGCCGATCATGGCGAACACGTCGGAGACGCCGATGAGGACGTACTGCGGCACCATCCACCAGAGCGTCATGGGCAGGTGAGAAGCCTTGGGGGCGTCCAGCAGGCCGGCGTCCCTGGCGACGGCGAGCCGCTTCATCTCCACGAGCGCCGAGAGCACGACGGCGACGAGGGAGAGGGAGAGGCCGGCGCCGACCCTCTGCAGCATGGTGATGCCCGTGGGCCGCCCCGTGTAGCGGCGCGCGAGCGGCACGAAGAGACGGTCGTAGACCGGGATGAAGGCCACGATGCTGACGCTGATGAAGGTCTGCAGCGCCGCCGGCGGCACCTTGAAGTTGGGGCCGATCCGGCGGTCCAGCGTGGCCGCCTGCTTGGTGAAGAAGGTGGAGGTCTGGGAGAAGATGATGGCGTAGATTATGCAGGAGGCCCAGATGGGCAGCAGGCGGAAGACGCTCCTCACCTCCTCCACGAGGTCCTCGTCGGAGTTCTTATGGGCCTCCACCTTGCCGCTCGCCGGACTGCACCAACGGTCATCACGTCACGTCAGAGGATGCACGATATATACATGAGCAAAGTTCGTTAACCATGGACGCGTACATACTTGGTACGGTGCTTCGATCTCCAGCTCTTGATCAGCACCAGGAGCGCCTTGCCGACGCGGGCGACGGGGCTGGGCTCCTTGGTGGTGTAGTAGCGGTAGGAGGGGGTGCCAATGAGGAAGACGGCGAGGGAGACGAGGATGACGATGCAGGGGATACCGAAGCCGAGGCCCCAGCCGACGTTGTCCTGGACGTAGCTGGAGACCATGGTGGTGACGGCGGTGCCGGCGCACATGCCGAAGTACCACCAGTTGAAGAAGGAGCTCCTTGCCACGTTCTCCTTGGGGTCCTTCTCGTCGAACTGGTCGGCCGCGAACGCCTGCGCGCAGGGCTTGTGCGCGCCCTCGCCCAGCGCCACCAGGTAGAGCGCGACGTAGAAGACGGCCACGTGGCCGCCGGAGCGGAAGATGTGGAACGCCGACGACAGCGACAGCGTGCCCATGCTCTGGATTGAATCGAACGCAACAAGCAGACAGAGTTGGAGATCAGTCCCATCTAAACTGGAGTGCTTCTCATGGACTCTTGTGGTTGGATTGGATCATTGGAAATTTGACTGACCACGACGAAGAGGATGGAGGCGAGGACGATGGCCCGGTAGCGGCCGAGCCAGGCGTCGGCGACGCAGGCCACCGGCAGCGGCAGCATCTGGGAGACGCCCTTCCACGCGTCGATGGACGCCGCCGCGCGCGCCATGGGCTGGCCCAGCGGCCCCGTGAGGTACGTGATGAGGTTCGCCGCCACGCCCTTGTACGCGAACCGCTCGGCGATCTCCATTGCTGCATGCCAACAAAACAGCAGCACGAAACAAAAAACAAACCTACCGGTCAGCACTCGAGCACCAAATAGTTTCGTGCTAGTACAGGAGATCGGCGCGCGCGCGCACGTACCCATGACGAACACCGAGGACTTCCAGCCGCCGGTGGCGGCGCGGGAGGCGGGCCGGCCGCGGTAGTCGACGGCGCCAGCGACGGCGTCCCCCATGGCGGCGTCTGCGTCGTCTTCCGAGTGTGCGCGGGCGAGCAGGCTCCGATGAGGCATGGTGTATGTCAGCTCGCCGCTTTATGTAGGCTGATCGATCGGGACGTGGTGCCGGCGCCAGGCGTCGCGTGCAAGGCGAGACGTGTCCGGCTGATCGCGAGCGAGCAGTGCCCGGATCGATGAACAGCATTTATGACCCGATTTTTGCCGAAAGGCGCCCCTCCTTCCTCCGGATATCTTTGTTTTGCTATTTGGTCCAAATTTAGGGCAGACGGCGCAGCTTCCTTCCAAATCACGATTCGCTCTCATCAAAATTCATCCCCGTCCTTCAAATTTCACGAGATCTCACGTCCTGCCTTGCAATAGTACGAATTTATGTCCTGCCTTGTTTGACGCGAGGCGTGGCGCGCTCGTGCGCGCCCGCCAGCGCCATGCGGAGGCCACGAGCGCGGGGATTCCCGGCATGCGCGAGCTGGGTGCGCCGGGGTCCTGCTGGATCGGATGGGCGGCTGGGATTCACCCAG
>NC_041384.1:632255185-632290863 GCF_002162155.2 Triticum dicoccoides | reverse complement strand
ACAGGAGGCGCTTACTTCCGGCGAGAGAACTTTTGGAAAAGCAACGGCCAGGAATGTTGGCAACCGGATCACGGTGTGGCTTCCGCCGGGAATGTTATACTCCGCCACGATTCGATCGTGTGTGGCTAGCTAGAAAATGACTTGGGCTCCTCGAGGTCCCCGGCCTGAAATTCTAGTGAAAAATGCTCCGAGTTCCCACGCACTTGCTCCATATGAGAATGCTGGAGACTTTCCGCCCCACTGATCGATTCATGGCGATCAACATCAACTGATCTTCCTTGCTGGGTCTTGAGCTTGAATGGTCGTTCAGCACAGCACGCCTGAAAGTAGGAGGAATCTAGCTTTTTGTTTGGCATCCAATGGTTACGCAACTGGCTAGTAGCTAGTAGCTCAATACTACAACTATACAAGCCGATCGATGTCGCTCACCCTCTGCCGCAGCTGCCGGTCAGCTATGCCGGCCTGCCTAGAACCCTAGAACCCTACCCTCATCGCCGTTTTCTTTTTCTTTCTTTTCTTGGAGATTCAATTCAATGGCGTGCGAGAAAGCAAGAGATATTTGTGCGTGCATATCTTGGATCAAGTCGCCGATTACATATCCTCTGTGCCTGTCACGTGCTGAGAGCCGGAGAAGTTTGTTCTATGTCCACCCGTTCGGGAATGCCGGCACTGCACGCTTTTCATCAGGATCGGTCCTCTACAGAGGACAGATACACCGAACACTTTGGCGTGCATGCGTGCGTGCTTTTGCATATCGCCCCTGCTTTTTATATTCGTGTATGCATGTTCGGTTTTTAATCTTGAAATCGCAACTGCCTCACCAACCATGATTAGGCTAAAAAGTGTCAAGTGCTCTCAAAGCTAGTACTCCCTCCGTTTCGAATTATTTGTCTTAGAGTTGTCTAGATATGAAGGTATCTAGCACTAAAATGGATAATTCGAAACGGAGGAAGTACAATATAAGGCACACATATGAAATATTCTTTCATGGAATCATAGTCATTAGATGTTTAGATTTGTGTAATAGATGTGGTACAACTTTGCTTTTTCAAGCACGAACGTACTACTCCCTATTATTTAGATTCGTGTATCTGTGTCTCAACTACACATAGTGCGGTAGGGGACTAGGGGCATAATGTTGCACAACAGTGGACAATTCTTTCACCGTCGAGATCGTGCCGATGCCTCGACGGTTTCAACGCATTTTTTCTTTCAAAAAGAATGTTGAAATCTCGGCCTCTACATCATGATGATGCACACATCCATTCTTATTAATTATTAAAAAGAGTACACAACAAAGGCAACCTCAACAAAATCATTGCAAGAAGGGCTTTTATCATTTATGCCACTAGTTGTGTCCCACTATTCAATTTTGCCATCAGAAGTTACAACTGCTCAAAAATGCCATTGTTCCATGAGATACTTGCTCAAAAATGCTATTAGATATCTCAAAAATGCCATCGTTTCATTAGATGTTTGCTAAAATATGTCATTAGACATCGTTATTATCAGGTCAAACTTGTTGACCATGTTATATGATGAAAATACCCCTATACCCGCATGTCAGCTCTCTCTATTTCACAATGATAAGTGTGGATCCCACTTGTTAGGAGTAAGCTAGCGATTTTTTTTAAATAAGAACATTTTTGTGATCAAACATGACTCACATTTTATTGTAGTGAGATAGAGGGAGAGCTCACATGTTGGTCTATAAGTATTTTTGTCATTATAACATGGCAAACAAGATTTGAGTTGACGGTAATGGCTTTCAGTGGCATTTTTGAGCATGCGCCTAACGAAGAAATGCCATGTTTGAGCAATTGAAATTCCTAGCGACAAAACTGAGTAGTGAGAAATAACCAGTGGCATAAATGATAAAACACTATGACTAGGTCGACTTCTTTCTCATCAGCTCCTTCAAAAGAGGGGTACACGCCCTCTCGTCATCATCGTCACGTCTGCCCAGTGAGTGTCAGGACAAGAATTTTCATCCTAGTTGTCCAAACCAACCACTTAAGGCCAGTACATCAAACAACAGAGACAACACCTTCAACAAGGCAACATTGCAAGTTTATCGCTGTTGAGCCCGACCAATAAAGGAAACATAAGTTTTCACCAGGACATGAAGTGGTGTTCCAAACATCATCTTGAAGACGGATGGTTTGAAAGTTACCCCGGCAAGTACCCTGTCATAGTTCTAGTAGATGGGTGGGACAATTCCAACACATAGCGCTCAGTGATCCCTACGGCCCTCTGTCGGGGAGGCCGCTAAAGATGTTGTTGTTTTGGTTTTCTTCTCTGGCATGACACTGTTCTACGCCTTCTTTTTCTCATGTTGAGGAATACAAGCTGGGGGTTGAGGACGAACTTGCCAACGGTCGGGTCCGTCGCTAACCAGCCAAAAGCTCTGGTCAAAGAAAATAAGAAAAATGAGGGTGGGGAAGAAGATATGTTGGGGAAGAGCATAGATGACATCCTGGTCGTGATGGTGGCACTGCTAGAGTCGCGGATTCATTTTGTGAAGCTCGATAACTTAGACTGAAGGCCGTCTCAACAAAGATCAAAACACTGCTCATGAAGAGCTCATTTGGTTTGCAGGATTTAAGAAACACGGGAATAGGAAATGATACATGAATGTCAAAGGAGTGCATGCGCAAAATAGTGGATTTATAAACACATGAATTTTGTTAACTTTGGTGTTTGGTTCGCAGGAATTGTAAAAACAAATGAATCCTAATAAGCATGGTGAAATCAAAGTCAAACGACATAAATTTATAGTTAGAATGCGGAAATTGGCAATGGCTCCTAAGTGCATACGCATCCATTGTTTAAATACACATTTTGAAAATTTGAAAAAATTCAAACAAAAATCCCGCGTGTATATCCGGACATTCTATGTGTGTGCACAAAATTTTCGGTGAAAAACGAGGTTTTTTGTGGCTTGTGTAAAAAAGACAATTTCTGATGCTTCATTATAACTATTCATTTTGTATTTGTTTATCTTTTTTACACAAGCCACAAAAAAGTCTTTTTCACCGAAACTTTGTGCATGCACATAGAATGTCCGGATGTACCCGCGGGATTTTTGTTCCAATTTTTTCAACCTTTTAGAATGTGTAGTTAGACAATGGGCGCATATGCACTTAGGAGCCAAAACACCGCGTCCGTTAGAATGCTATTATGTCGCAAAGGATTATAGTCTCATTTTTTCTACATAGATATTTGGAAATAAGGTCCAAGAGGATGTTAGAATTCCTACACTTTTTCATTGAAACTGAGATAAAAAAATATTCTTCATTTTTCGTTTGCCTCATTCCTTTGAGCGAAAGGTATGAATACTTGAATAGTATGACCATAGGAGCAAAAAGTTACATCGCTATATTATTTTTCTCTACTTTTACTTTGAAGCAAAGGATCCCTAAGCATTGAACATGCAAAAGTCACCTTTAGCCATAGCCCAAGCACACAACCCCTCCTTTCCAGCTGGAGAGTGGCGTTTTGGCATATGAGAGCACGCGCTTCTTGTTTTTAAAATGTGTTTTAAATATATTTTAAAATGTCAAAAATTTCCAAACAAAAACTTGACGCGTACATCTCGATATTGTACATACTCACAAAGTCGTTTCGCGAAAAACCGACAACTTATGTATCGCGTGTGAAAAAGGACAAAATCCGGTGTTAAAAAATGCTTTTCACAAGACATCTTTTTGTCTTTTTTACACAAGCCTAAAAAAATGTCGGTTTTCTCCGAAACTTGAATGTGCGCACATATAATATTAAGATGTATGCGCCAAATTTTTGTTTGGATTTTTTTCACACTTTAAAATATATTTTTCGCGTGCAAGAGCGCGCGTTCCCAGAAGCACCAATGGATTTTCGTGGCATCACCTTGATCCCTTCCGTAACATAATAGGCTTTGGAATTGTCGTGACCTTGTAACCTAGCACCAGTGGCCCATGGGTTTTCCCACATTTGGTGCCACCTATGATTTTCTTGTGAGAGCTATAGTGGTCGTACTGATTCCTACAACCGTCTCCCTTAGGAGATTTCACAAATGGAAACGACCCAGCAATTGGTTTCAAGTCAGTGTGTCGCTCCGTGAGGGTCGCTTCTCGCTCGGTTTGAAGTCCGGTTTTATTCAAAAACTTCCCTTTTCATATTTTTTGGGTTTTTAGTTTTCTGTGTTTCTTCACCGTTT
This sequence comes from Triticum dicoccoides, assembly GCF_002162155.2. NCBI lineage: Eukaryota > Viridiplantae > Streptophyta > Magnoliopsida > Poales > Poaceae > Triticum > Triticum dicoccoides. Next base: position 632,286,665 of record NC_041384.1, on the reverse strand, counting down.
TACTTCCGTTTTCATTGATTTCTTTGGTGTAACTTTGGTTTCATTTTTTTTTATCATCTTCTTCTTTCAGTTTTTCTTTGTTCCTTTATTGATTTTCATCAGTTTTCATCAGGGTTTTTATTTAATTTTTCACACATGGCAGCTTTTTACTATATACATTGTATATTTTTTATACATCAAGAATATTTTAATTTTTAAACACATGATTAACATTTTTCAAAATATATGTTTTGGTGTCTATTATTTTTCATAAACATAGTACAATTTTTGTATACACCAGGAACAATTTTTATACTAGTCAAACATTTTTCAAATACATGCTTAGCATTTTTTTTAAAATAAATATTTTGATGTATACTGTTTTCCTACACATTTTACATTTTTGGTATACATAGGGAACATTTTTTATACACGCTTAATATAATTTTAAATATAAGACAAATATTTTCTTCAGATATTTGTTTTTGATGTCTATTTTTTCATTCATAATGTGCATTTTCCGTACAGATGGAACGTTTTTCTATACACGTTAAACATTTTTCCTAATACATGTTTATTATTTTTTTCTCAAATATATAGTTTGATGCCTAATTATTTTCATACACATTGTACATTTTTTGTATACATTATAAAAATTTCTTATACATGTTTACATTTTTAATATATATTTTTTATTTCTAATTTTTTATTCATGTTGTACATTTCTCTATAGATCCAAAATATTTTTTATACATGTTTACCATTTTTTTTGCACTGCTACAACATTTTTTAAATATGCAATGAATGATTTTAAAAAACTAAAAATTTGAATGTCAAGAAAAACGTGGAGAAAATTGAGAAGAAACGAAAACCCCGTAAGGAAAACGATCTTAAAAAACTGGCCTGGCCCATTTACGGGAGCTCTACAGACGATTTCACCTTCAGGGTCGCGTCCCCATTTTCCTACTTCCAGATCACCCTATCACTTTGTACTATAGCTAGGCCCAAGCACATGAATCACGTAGGGCGTGCTTGGTTGCCGTGCGCTATAGCACCCGCATTGCATACACTTCTCCACCCAACCTGGCTATGCAAATGCAGCCTCAAATGCACCATCTGTATGTTGTTTGGTTTTTTGCATGCCCTCTTGCCTGCATGGGCAGAACCACACTGCCTGGTGTTTGGTTGCATACATGTTAGTGGACAAACCCAAGGCATGGTGTTTGGTTGTATGCAACGCCTGGTGTGTGGTAACCTCTTTGGTTAGTTGGTGAGGTTACCAGCACACTTCGGCACAACCAATAGCACACATCATAAGCAGAGCACAGTATAAACAGAGGATCAACTACTTAAGAGCATATTTCAGATAAGTAGTACCACACTTCATAACAGTTCTACGCATAAACCATAAACATACACAGTTCAAAGCAGACTCGATAGTACTTAGGGAGGCCCCGACCTACTCCTTGGCGGCGAAGGCTTCGTCATGCTTCCCGCACTTGTTGACGACCTCAATGCCATCGTCGTCAAAGATGATGACCTTGAGGGCATCAGGAGTGAGGAGCTTGAATGTCACCATGTAGCCGATCTTGATCTGATGAACGGCTGCGTAGGTGGCCCAACCCTGATCTAGAGTCACCCTACCGTTCATCAGCTTCACCGTTACCTTTCAGGAGCAGTCGGTGTTGTTCCTGAGCTTGAACTCCGTCGGCACCGCGACGAAGTGCTTGGTGAAGTCCAAGGGCATGGTGATGCACTCAAGCTTCGGTGCAAGTATGACCTTGCAGAAGTGAGTCAGGCCATCCTCCTGATGGTAGTGGTCGTAGTTGCGGCGCTTGTTGCTGGGGGGCTCCTCCATGCCCTTGTCGTCGCCACCCTCAGGCGTCTTCGTGTCTTCCTCGGCGGTGGGCGGCAGCACAACCTCGTCGGGCATTGGGTGAAGGGGCTGCTTGCCCTTGTTGTCAACCTTCGTCCCCATCTCATTGCTCTCCTCGATCTGCACACAATTCATGGAGTCAAGCACAGCACAGAGTGCATGGCTAATTGAAGAGCATGTAGTTAAAATGGCATGACTGTCACTCTTCTCCTCCTCTCCACCCCCCTATATTTACTCACCCTGCCCATCACTACCTACCCACCCCCTCTCTTCTCACACTGTCAACCTTCCTCCTACCCATCGCCATGAGCTCTAGCTCCAGCTCCAACGCCAACCCCTTCCCTTGGGGTATTGGGTGGAGGGCCTTCTTCCTTGCGTGGTCGGCTTGTGACCGCACCAAGTTCGAGAATACCATGAAGGTGTGCTCGAACTTCGGCTCCATGCATGACATGCAGAACAAATCTAATGCAGTGCTCATGAAGGCCAGTAAAGTAGAGCTAAAGACGCTGATTCCTGACCCAGCGAAGGGCGCGATGGCAGTTGACATCATTCGCTGGGCCATGAATCAGGCCGTCTCCGATGATGCTAAACAGAGGAAGAAGTGGTGCAAGTACAAGACCTACTGGGCTCCTAATGACCGCTGTGTTGCAGTGTACTGGGAGACGGCTATCACGCCGCTGGCGGTCATCTGTGGGGAGCCTAAGGAGGAGGAAGAAGAAGCGGTGTAGATGCCAGCGAGGGCGCCGGAGCCAGGCCGTCGTACCTAGCAAATCGACATCGACTCCGCCGAGGATGATGACGACGACCCGCCAGCCCACACGGCGATGAAGAAGAAGATGAAGGCCAGCGGCTCGACCAGCCGCTCCGCACGCTGATGACGGCCACCGCGGTCAGCCGGTGTCCGTTGTGTACCCCCTATCCCCCAATCCCCCTTCTGCATTCCGATCTTGCATCTATGAACTCGTATGAACTGCTATGAACTAGTATGAACTACCCCTATGGTTATCTACCTCTATTCCCCATTCCCCTCCACCGTGGATCAAATCTATCACCGTGGATTGAATCTAGCGTGATGTCGAAGAGAGAGAAGTGCTTACCGCCATTGTCGCGGGCCAACTGCTGATCCGCTCGCCGATGATGGAGTCCGATGGTCTTCTTCCTCTGCTCCGATCCGCTGCCACCGGTGAGAGTTGGGAGAGTGGGGAAGAGTGGGGAGAGGGAGTGCTGAGGGGCAGTGAGGCTATAACTGCCGGCTCTTCGGGAAGCAACGTGACTTCTCGAGCGTGGCCGCGCGCGTGTAGCCACCACCGCCCATGAGTAAAGAGACTTGTCGGTAACGAGATTGAACTAGGTATTGAGATACCGACGATCGAACCTTGGGCTAGTAACATACCGATGAAAAAGGGAACAACGTATGTTGTTATGCGGTTTGACCAATAAAGATCTTCGTAGAATATGTAGGAGCCAATATGAACATCCAGGTTCCGCTATTGGTTATTGACCGGAGACGTGTCTCGGTCATGTCTACATAGTTCTCGAACCCGTAGGGTCCGCACGCTTAACGTTCGGTGACGATCGGTATTATGAGTTTATGTGATTTGATGTACTGAAGGTAGTTCAGTGTCCCGGATGAGATCGGGGACATGACGAGGAGTCTCGAAATGGCCGAGACGTAAAGATCGATATATTGGATGACTATATTCGGACATCGGAAAGGTTCCAAGTGATTTGGGTATTTTTGGAGTACCGGGGAGTTACGGGAATAGGGGGAAGAAGTTTTGGGTCTCATGGGCCAAGTGGTGGAAGAGAGGAGGCAGGGCGCGCAGCCCCCTAGCCCAAACCGAATTGGACTAGGGGGCCGGCCCCCCTTTCCTCCTTTCCTCCCTCTCCTTCCTTCTCCCCTTCCCCCTTCCTTTCCTCCTCCTAGTAGGAGTAGGAAAGGGGAGTCCTACTCCTACTAGGAGGAGGACTCCTCCTCCTGGCGCGCCCTACAGGGGCCGGCCGGCCTCCCCCATTGATCCTTTATATACGGGGGCAGGAGGGTACCATAGGACACAGAAGTTGATCTGTTGATCTCTCCCAACCGTGTGCGGTGCCCCCTCCACCATAATCCACCTCGATCATATCGTAGCGGTGCTTAGGGGAAGCCCTGCGTCGGTAGCATCATCATCACCGTCATCACGCCATCGTGCTAACGAACCTCTCCTGCGAAGCTTTGCTGGATCGGATCTCGCGGGACATCATCGAGTTGAACGTGTGCTGAACTCGAAGGTGCCGTGCGTTCGGTACTTTGGTTCGGCGATATTGTTGGATGAAGCGGCCCGGAACAACATTACGCGTACGCTTACGCGAGACTGGTTCTACCGACGTGCTTTGCACACAGGTGGCTGGCAGGTGTTAGTTTCTCCAACTTTAGTTGAACCGAGTGTGCCTACGCCTGGTCCTTGAGAAGGTTAAGACATCACTAACTTGACGAACTATCGTTGTGGTTTTGATGCGTAGGTAAGAACGGTTCTTGCTCAGCCCGTAGCAGCCATGTAAAACTTGCAACAACAAAGTATAGGACGTCTAACTTGTTTTTGCAGGGCTTGTTGTGATGTGATATGGTCAAGACGTGATGAGATATAAGTTATTGTATGAGATGATCATGTTTTGTTGAAGTTATCCGCAACTGGCAGAAGCCTTATAGTTGTCTCTTTATTGCATAAGATGCAAGCGCCAAATAATTGCTTTACTTTATCGCTATGCGATAGCAATAGTTGCAAGAGCAATAGTTGGCGAGACGACCATGTGATGGCACGTTGATAGAGATCAAGATGATGGAGATCATGGTGTCATGCTGGTGACGATAGAGATCATGACGGTACTTTGGAGATGGAGATCAAAGGCGCAAGATGATCATGGCCATATCATGTCACATATTTTGATTGCATGTGATGTTTATCCTTTATGCATCTTATTTTGCTTACTTCGGCGATAGCATTGTAAGATGATCTCTCACTAAATTTCAAGGTAAAAGTGTTCTCCCTGAGTATGCACCGTTGCCAAATTTCATCATGCCGAGACACCACTTGATGATCGGGTGTGATAAGCTCAACGTTCATCTACAACGGGTGTAAGACAGTTTTGCACACGCAGAATACTCGGGTTAAACTTGACGAGCCTAGCATATGCACATATGGCCTTGGAACACTGAGACCGAAAGGTCGAGCGTGAATCATATAGTAGATATGATCAACATAGTGGTGTTCACCATTGAAAACTACTCCATTTGACATGATGATCGGTCATGGTTTAGTTGATTTGGATCACGTGATCACTTAGATGATTAGAGGGATGTCTGTCTAAGTGGGAGTTCTTAAGTAATATGATTAATTGAACTTTAATTTATCATGAACTTAGTCCTGATAGTATTTGCATATCTATGTTGTAGATCAATAGCTTGCGATGTAGCTCCCCATTTATTTTTGATATGTTCCTAGAGAAAACTAAATTGAAAGATGTTAGTAGTAATGATGCAGATTGGATCCATGATCTGAGGATTATCCTCATTGCTGCACAGAAGAATTATGTCCTTGATGCACCGCTAGGTGACAAACCGATTGCAGGAGCAGATGCAAAAGTTATGAACGTTTGGCGAGCTTGATATGATGACTACTTGATAGTTTAGTGCACCATGCTTTACGACTTAGAATCGGGGCTTCAAAGACGTTTTGAATGCCATAGAGCATATTAGATGTTCCAAGAGTTGAAATTAGTATTTCAGACTCATGCCCATGTCGAAAGGTATGAGACCTTTGACAAGCACTTTGCCTACAAGATGGAGGAGAATAGCTCAGCTAGTGAGCATGTGCTCAGAATGTCTGAGCACTACAATCACTTGAATCAAGTGGGAGTTAATCTTACAGATAAGATAGTGATTGACAGAGTTCTCTAGTCACTATCACCAAGTTACTAGAACTTTGTGATGAACTATAATATGCAAGGGATAACGGAAATGATTCCCAAGCTTTTCGTGATGCTGAAATCGACGAAGGTAGAAATCAAGAAAAACATCAAGTGTTGATGGTTGACAAGATCACTAGTTTCAAGAAAAAGGCAAAGGGAAGAAGGGGAACTTTAAGAAGAACGGCAACAAGTTGCTGCTCAAGTGAAGAAGCCCAAGTCTAGACCTAAGTCTGAGACTAAGTGCTTCTACTGCAAAGGGACTCGTCACTGGAAGCAGAACTGCCCCAAGTATTTGGCATATAAGAAGGATGGCAAAGTGAACAAAGGTATATTTGATATACATGTTATTGATGTGTACTTTACTAGTGTTTATAGCAACCCCTCAGTATTTAATACTAGTTTAGTTGTTGAGATTAGTAACTCGAAACGGGAGTTGCAGAATGAACAGAGACTAGTTAAGGGTGAAGTGACGATGTGTGTTGGAAGTGGTTCCAAGATTGATATGATCATCATCGCACACTCCCTATACTTTCGGGATTAGTGTTGAACCTAAATAAATGTTATTTGGTGTTTGCATGAATATGATTTGATCATGTTTATTGCAATAGCGTTATTCATTTAAAGTCAGAGAATAATTGTTGTTCTGTTTACATGAATAAAACCTTCAATGGTCATACACCCAAGGTGAATGGTTAATTGAATCTCGATCGTAGTGATACACATATTCATAATATTGAAGCCAGAAGATGCAAAGTTAATAATGATAGTGCAACTTATTTGTGGCACTGCCATTTAGGTCATATTGGTGTAAAGTGCATGAAGAAAATCCATGCTGATGGGCTTTTGGAATCACTTGATTATGAATCAATTGATGCTTGCGAACCATGCCTCATGGGCAAGATTACTAAGACTCCGTTCTCCGAAACAATGGAGCGAGCAACAGACTTGTTGGAAATAATACATACTGATGTATGCAGTCCGATAAGTGTTGAGGCTTGCGGCAAGTATCGTTATTTTCTGACCTTCACAGATGATTTGAGTAAGATATGGGTATATCTTCTTGATGAAACATAAATCTGAAACATTTGAAAAGTTCAAATAATTTCAGAATGAAGTGGAAAATCATCGTAACAAGAAAATAAAGTTTCTACAATCTGATCGTGGAGGAGAATATTTGAGTTACAAGTTTGGTCTTCATTTGAAACAATGCGTAATAGTTTCGCAACTCACGCCACCTGGAACACCTCAGCGTAATGGTGTGTCCGAACATCGTAACCGTACTTGATTAGATATGGTGCAATCTATGATGTCTCTTGCCGATTTACCACTATCGTTTTGGGGTTATGCATTAGAGACGGTTGCACTCATGTTAAATAGGGCGCCATCTAAATCCGTTGAGACAACACCATATGAACTGTGGTTTAGCAAGAAACCTAATCTGTCGTTTCTTAAAGTTTGGGGCTATGATGCTTATGTGAAAAAGTTTCAACCTGATAAGCTCGAACCCAAATCGGAGAAATGCGTCTTCATAGGATACCCAAAAGAAACTGTTGGGTACACTTTCTATCACAGATCCGAAAGGCAATATCTTTGTTGCTAAGAATGGATCCTTTCTTGAGAAGGAGTTTCTCTCGAAAGAAGTGAGTGGGAGGAAAGTAGAACTTAATGAGGTAACTGTACCTGCTGCCTTATTGGAAAGTAGTCCATCACAGAAACCGGTTCCTGTGACACCTACACCAATTAGTGAGGAAGCCAATGATGATGATCATGAAACTTCAGATCAAGTTACTACCGAACCTCGTAGGTCAACCAGAGTAAGATCTGCACCAGAGTGGTACGGTAATCCTGTTCTGGAGGTCATGTTACTTGACCATGACGAACCTACGAACTATGAGGAAGCGATGATGAGCCCAGATTCCGTGAAATGGCTTGAGGCCATGAAATCTGAGATGGGATCCATGTATGAGAACAAAGTGTGGACTTTGGTTGACTTTCCCGCTGATCGGCAAGCCATCGAGAATAAATGGATCTTCAAGAAGAAGACTGGCGCTGATGGTAACGTTACTGTCTACAAAGCTCGACTTGTTGCGAAAGGTTTTTGACAAGTTCAAGGAGTTGACTACGATGACACCTTCTCACCCATAGCGATGCTTAAGTTCGTCTGAATCATGTTAGCAATTGCCGCATTTTATGATTATGAAATTTGGCAAATGGATGTAAAGACTGCATTACTGAATGGATTTCTGGAAGAAGAGTTGTATATGATGCAACCTGAAGGTTTTATCGATCCAAAGGGTGCTAACAAAGTGTGCAAGCTCCGACGATCCATTTATGGACTGGTGCAAGCCTCTCGGAGTTGGAATAAACGTTTTGATAGTGTGATCAAAGCATATGGTTTTATACAGACTTTTGGAGAAGCATGTATTTACAAGAAAGTGAGTGGGAGCTCTATAGCATTTCTAATATTATATGTGGATGACATATTGTTGATTGGAAATGATATAGAATTTCTGGATAGCATAAAAGGATACTTGAATAAGAGTTTTTCAATGAAAGACCTCGGTGAAGCTGCTTATATATTATGCATCAAGATCTATAGAGATATATCAAGACGCTTAATTGGACTTTCACAAAGCACATACCTTGATAAAGTTTTGAAGAAGTTCAAAATGGATCAAGCAAAGAAAGGGTTCTTGCCTGTGTTTACAAGGTGTGAAGTTGAGTAAGACTCAATGCCCGACCAATGCAGAAGATAGAGAGAAAATGAAAAGTGTTCTCTATGCTTCAGCCATAGGCTCTATCATGTATGCAATGCTGTGTACGAGACTTGATGTGTGCCTTGCTATTAGTTTAGCAGGGAGGTACCAAAGTAATCCTGGAGTGGATCACTGGACAGCGGTCAAGAACATACTGAAATACCTGAAAAAGACTAAGGATAAGTTTCTCGTTTATGGAGGTGACAAAGAGCTCGTCGTAAATGGTTACGTCGATGCAAGCTTTGACACTGATCCGGACGATTCTAAATCACAAACCGGATACGTGTTTATATTGAACAGTGGAGCTGTCAGTTGGAGCAGTTCTAAACAAAGCGTCGTGGCAGGATCTACGTGTGAAGCGGAGTACATAGCTGCTTCGGAAGCAGCAAATGAAGGAGTCTGGATGAAGGAGTTCATATCTGATCTAGGTGTCATACCTAGTGCATAGGGTCCACTGAAAATCTTTTGTGACAATACTGGTGCAATTGCCTTGGCAAAGGAATCCAGATTTCACAAGAGAACCAAAAACATCAAGAGACGCTTCAATTCCATCCGCGATCAAGTCCAGGTGGGAGACATAGATATTTGCAAGATACATACGGATTTGAATGTTGCAGACCCATTGACTAAGCCTCTCTCACGAGCAAAACATGATCAACACCAAGGCTCAATGGGTGTTAGAATCATTACTGTGTAATCTAGATTATTGACTCTAGTGCAAGTGGGAGACTGAAGGAAATATGCCCTAGAGGCAATAATAAAGTTATTATTTATTTCCTTATTTCATGATAAATGTTTATTATTCATGCTAGAGTTGTATTAACCGGAAACATAATACATGTGTGAATACATAGACAAACAGAGTGTCACTAGTATGCCTCTACTTGACTAGCTCGTTAATCAAAGATTGTTATGTTTCCTAACCATAGACATGAGTTGTCATTTGATAAACGAGATCACATCATTAGGAGAATGATGTGATTGACTTGACCCATTCCGTTAGCTTAGCACTTGATCATTTTAGTTTACTGCTATTTTTTCTTCATGACTTATACATTTTCCTATGACTATGATATTATGCAACTCCCGATTACCGGAGGAACACTTTGTGTGCTACCAAACATCACAACGTAACTGGGTGATTATAAAGGTGCTCTACAGGTGTCTCCGATGGTACTTGTTGAGTTGGCATAGATCGAGATTAGGATTTGTCACTCCGATTGTCGGAGAGGTATCTCTGGGCCCTCTCGGTAATCCACATCACTATAAGCCTTGCAAGCAATGCGACTAATGAGTTAGTTGCGGGATAGTGCATTATGGAATGAGTAAAGAGACTTGCCGATAATGAGATTGAACTAGGTATTGAGATACTAATGATCGAATCTCGGGCAAGTAACATACCGATGACAAAGGGAACAACGTATGTTGTTATGCGGTTTGACCGATAAAGATCTTCGTAGAATATGTAAGAGCTAATATGAACATCTAGGTTCCGCTATTGGTTATTGACCGGAGACGTGTCTCGGTCATGTATACATAGTTCTCGAATCTGTAGGGTCCGCACACTTAACGTTCGGTGACGATCAGTATTATGAGTTTATGTGATTTGATGTACCGAAGGTAGTTTGCAGTCCTGGATGAGATCGGGGACATGACGAGGAGTCTCGAAATGGTCGAGACATAAAGATCGATATATTGGATGACTATATTCGGACATCGGAAAGGTTCCGAGTGATTCGGGTATTTTTCGGAGTACCGGGGAGTTACGGGAATACGGGGAAGAAGTATTGGGCCTCATGGGCCAAGTGGTGGAAGAGAGGAGGCAGGGCGCACACCCCCCTAGCCCAAACCGAATTGGACTAGGGGGGCGGCCCCCCTTTCCTCCTTTCCTCCCTCTCCTTCCTTCTCCCCTTCCCCCTTCCTTTCCTCCTCCTAGTAGGAGTAGGAAAGGGGAGTCCTACTCCTACTAGGAGGAGGACTCCTCCTCCTGGCGCGCCCTAGGAGGGCCGGCCGGCCTCCCCCTTGCTCCTTTATATATGGGGGCAGGGGGTACCCTAGAACACACAAGTTGATCATTGATCCCTTAGCCGTGTGTGGTGCCTCCTCCACCATAATCCACCTCGATTATATCGTAGTGGTGCTTAGGTGAAGCCCTGCGTCGGTAGCAACATCATCACCGTCATCATGCCATCATGCTGATGGAACTCTCCCGTGAAGCTCTGCTGGATCGGAGTTCATGGGATGTCATCGAGCTGAACGTGTGCTGAACTCGGAGGTGCCGTGCGTTTGGTACTTGGATCGGTTGGATCGTGAAGACGTTTGACTACATCAACCGTGTTCTCTTAACGCTTCCGCTTATGGTCTACGAGGGTACATGGACGATACGCTTCCCTCTCGTTGTTATGCATCACCATGATCTTGCGTGTGCGTAGGAATTTTTTTGTAATTACTACGTTCCCCAACACTCAGAGGCTTGGAACTCGACCCCCTCGGACGCGGATCCCTTCCGGCGCATCGTGGCCTGCCTCAAGGCCACCGCGAGACACCTCCAACGCTGGAGTGCGCGCACGGTTGGCGGTGTCTCCCTGTAGCCGCAGGTCGCGTGTGAGCGGATTGCCCATTTGGATGCCGCGCAAGACTTCCGTCCGCTTTCTCACATCGAGGCGTGGCTCGGGCGCAAGCTCAAAGGCGCATACTTGGGGCTGGCTTCCCTCGAACGCTCCATCTCTCGCCAGCTATCGGTGTCAAAACCGGGGGATCTCGGGTATGGGGTCCCGAACTGTGTGTCTAAGGTCGATGGTAACACGAGACAGGGGGCATGATGTTTACCCAAGTTTGGGCCCTCTCTATGGAGGTAATACCCTACGCCCTTCTTGATTGATATTGATGAATATGAGTATTACAAGAGTTGATCTACCACAAGATCATAATGGCTAAACCCTAGAGGTCCAACTTGTATGGCTATGGTCATGAATATCTCTCCTCCTCCGGACTAAGTCCTCCGGTTTATATAGACACCAGGAGGATCTAGGGTTACACAGGGTCGGTTCCAAAGAAAGGAATCTACATATTTGGTCGCCAAGCTTGCCTTCCACGCTAAGGAGAGTCCCATCCGGACACGGGTGCAGTCTTCGGTCTTTGTGTCTTCACAGCCCATCAGTCCGGCCCATGGCTAATAGGCCGGACACCCGAGGACCCCTTAGTCCAAGACTCCCTCAGTAGCCCCTGAACCTGGCTTCAATGAAAAGGTATCCGGCGCATAGATCTGTCTTTGGCATTGCAAGGCAGGTTCCTCCTTCCGAACTCGAAGATAGTCTTCGGACGAAACAATCGTGTCTGAATCTGCAACACACAGCCGTAGAAAGTATAATATTTCACGAATCCAATCTGCTGACCACTTTAGTAACGTGAAGTCACGTCAATCCCGCCATAATTTCGAACCATTTTTCGTCTGCCACTCTACGTTTCGAGACGCGGTTGCCATTGGCACGTCTTGTCAAAGCAGAGATCGTGTCCCCTTATTGCGGGATTTTCATCAATTCAGGCGTGGGTAACCCAACCGTGCCTGTTTACACAACCCTTGGTAATAGGCGAGGTTTAAGGCGAGTGGGGAGGCGTTCGATATTCACTGCTTTTATAAGGGGATAAGGATTCCCTCTTCTTCACCACACCTTCTCCTTCCTCTGCCCATCCATACTCGAGCTCCAACGCCCAAGCTCTAGCTTTCCCCGCCCGAGAATGCACTCCAATCATGTCCGGATCCGGAGCTGGAGGCAAGTGGATGGCCTCCTCCATCAAGAAGGAGGGCATCAAGGAGCTTCGGGAGGCTGGATACCTGGCCAAGGGGATCGTTTATCGACTCAACGTCCCTACCCCAGAGCCCCATGAGAGGGTGGTGTTTCTCACACATTTCGTCCGCGGGCTGGGATTCCCTCTCCACCCGTTTGTCCGCGAATTGATATTTTACTATGGGCTGGACTTCCATGATCTAGCCCCCAACTCTATCCTCAACATCTCGACATTTATTGTCGTGTGCGAGGCCTTTCTCCGTATCCCACCTCACTTCGGCCTATGGCTGAAGACCTTCAATGTGAAGCCGAAGGTGGTGAGCGGCCAACAAGCAGAGTGTGGAGGAGCCATGGTGGGAAAGATGCCCAATGTCACCTGTCCCAAAGGCTCCTTTATGGAGACGATGAAGGGGTGGCAGTCGGGGTGGTTCTACATCACTGAGCCGCGCAACACCAACTGGGCGGCGGCCCCCGAATTCCGATCTAAGCTCCGATGTGGCTCACCTCCTGGCAAGAGAAGGGCCTAACCTGGGGCTCTTTGAGCGAGCTGACAGGGATCCAGACGTGCGTCCAGAACATGATAACCAAGAGGATCAAACTTGTCAATGTGATCTAGGTTATGCTCATTCGCCGGATCCTTCTGTGCCAGCGCCGGACTTGCTATTTGTGGGAGTTCGATCCGGCCAAGCACCAAACGCTACTAGAGCTCTTCAGCACGACGCACGAAGACATCTGGAAAGTGCTCTTCAAGGCCGGCGAGACACCACCGCCCATGATCGAGGATCGTGGGATCAGCTTAAAACGCCAGGCCAATTCGGTAAGTTCTGTCATGTTTTCAACGTATACCCTCTACTGGCATATTTTGAGGAAGGAGTCTAAGCCTTCCTATCAATTTTTCAGGCCTGGATTGATATAGCGAGGCGGATTAACTATCCGGCTCCGCTACCCGAAGACCTAGAAACCCCACTTCTGATGAAGATGCTATTTCTGACGCCTTATGATGTAACAGAGAAGAAGGCCAAGAGAACGGCCAAAGGGGCCAGGAGTGGCCATCGTCGAAAAGGTGCTTCGGACGTGACGTCCGGAGACGAGACTCACTCTTCGGCCGCCAAAGACGACGATAAAGAGGAGGAGGAAAACGACTCCCCCCCGTGAGGAGGGAAGGAAGAAAAGGGGGGCCTCCCCAACTCTAGAGGCGAAGGCGCCCAAGAGGGGGAAGGGCTCCCTCACGGATAACTCCGCGTGGGATGTCGATAGCAGTCCGAAGCGACCCCCCAAACCAAGCCTCAGGCTGCCTCATAAGTACCTTATGCACGTCCAAATGTCTGGCCTTTCCACTTTGTAATATTAATATGTTTAAATTATGCTATTGCAGTCCGGCCCGCGACAGCTCCCCGCGATCCTCAACAGGAGGTTCGCTGGATTCAAAGGAGATGGCCAGCGTGTCACCGCCGCCCGCTCACTCTCCCTCGGCCAAGGGTGATGACGAGGTGGTGTCCCAAAGGACCTTCTCAGGTCAGGGAGAGGTTCCGGAGGTCGTTGGGGTGGCGCCAAAGGATGACTCCTCGGCCGCCGGACACATGGGGAAAAAAATCCCCCATGGGGACTGGTGGTGCGGGCCAAGTTCAATTCGGCCCCCAGCCGGATACCATTCTGGAGACCTACATGGCTCCGGAGTCAAGCGAGCAGCCTTCCCTGAAAGGAGGAGGTGTGCCTGTTCCATTGGTGACCTCTGTCCAATCAGAGGCACCGGATAATCTACTGGAAGCGCTGTGAGGCGCTTCCATTGTGGATGAACACTGTATCCTTATGGGTGCGGTGATCGAGAAGGTTTTGTCCGCCAAAAGCAGACTGACCGAAGCATGTGCTAGTCTTCTAACAGGCTTTGAGGTAAGTAATGTAATTGTAGAGAGAATATCACAGTGTAGACAGTAGCCCCTGATGCTCTGTTTGGTGTCCGGAAAGGAAAAGCCGAACAAAGGATCAAAATAATTTTTGCAGGAGTCTAACATAAGATGTCTATGTGAATAAGCAGGCGTCGTTGTTGGCTGCTGCCGCTCACACTGAGGAGGTCTCCGGACTGAAGCAGAACCTGGAGCGGGCCGAGAAAGAGCTCGGCCTCGTGAAGAAGCAGCTGAAGGACAACCAAGGTATGCAGTAACCTGTGTGTATATTTAGGAAGGATGAATGGTTCGTGCTGACTAAAGTGTCAAGAACTTTATTAGGGGCCACGACCAAGGTGGCGGCCCTCAAGAAGGCGTTTGTCGAGGCCGAGGACAAAGCAGCCAAGGAACACGCCGCGCGATAGAAGCACGAGGCCCGGATCAGTGAGGTCCAACAAGAGCTCCAGGACACCGTCAAGAAGTACGGGTCCCTGGAGCGTGATTCTAAGACGCAAGGGTCCGAACTTGCGAAGGCCCGCCAGAGCGCACAAGATGCCCGAGCCGAAGCCGAGGGTGCCCTTCAGGAAATCCAGGCGGCCAAGAAGATCGCCGCGGGTAAGGCTTTTATTATGCAAAGCAAGTCTGCGAAGGAAACGTTCCTTTTGCTTACCCGAATTTGAAGCTCTCCAGGGGCGTTTACGGATTTGCCGCGCAGCATATCGGATGCTGCCGAGTTCTATCAAGCCGAAGAAGGGAGTTCTACCGAGAAGCTGTTCTGGTCTCAATACCTTGGACCAGAACATCCGGTGCCCTTCAGCGACCAGCTGAAACAGCTGGTTGAGTTGCACAAGGCGGCCGAACTAGCCATGAAAGACCTAATAGTCCGACTATGGCCTGCCGAGCCCATGCCCGGTAGCTACTTCGGACTCGTGAAGCGGCTTGTGGGTGCCTGCCTGATACGTCTCCGTCGTATCTACTTTTCCAAACACTTTTGCCCTTGTTTTCGACTCTAACTTGCATGATTTGAATGGAACTAACCCGGACTAACGCTGTTTTCAGCATAATTACCATGGTGTTATTTATGTGCAGAAATAAAAGTTCTCGGAATGATATGAAACTTCACGGAGCAACTTTTTGGAAAATATAAAAAATACCTGCAAAATATGAAGGCCAGGGGGCCCACCACCTGTCCACGAGTGTGGGGGCGCGCCTGCCCCCCTAGGGCGCGCCCCCTGGAGCTCCTCCGACTCCAACTCCAACTCTATATACTGTGTTTCGGGGAGAAAAAAATCAGAGAAAAGAATTCATCGCGTTTTACGGTACAGAGCCACCACCAAGCCCTAAAACCTCTCGGGAGGGCTGATCTGGAGTCCGTGCAGGGCTCCGGAGAGGGGAATCCGTCGCCATCGTCATCATCAACCATCCTCCATCACCAATTTCATGATGCTCACCGCCGTGCGTGAGCAATTCCATCGTAGGCTTGCTGGACGGTGATGGGTTGGATGGGATCTATCATGTAATCGAGTTAGTTTTGTTAGGGTTTGATCCCTAGTATCCACTATGTTCTGAGATTGATGTTGCTATGACTTTGCTATGCTTAATGCTTGTCACTAGGGCCCGAGTGCCATGATTTCAGATCTGAACCTATTATGTTTTCATAAATATATGAGAGTTCTTGATCCTATCTTGCAAGTCTATAGTCACCTATTATGTGTTATAATCCGTTAACCCCGAAGTGACAATAATCAGGATACTTACCGGTGATGACCGTAGTTTGAGGAGTTCATGTATTCACTATGTGTTAATGCTTTGTTCCGGTACTCTATTAAAAGGATGCCTTAATATCCCTTAGTTTCCGTTAGGACCCCGCTGCCACGGGAGGGTAGGACAAAAGATGTCATGCAAGTTCTTTTCCATAAGCACGTATGACTATATTCAGAATACATGCCTACATTACATTGATGAACTGGAGCTAGTTCTGTGTCACCCTAGGTTATGATTGTTACATGATGAACCGCATCCGGCATAATTCTCCATCACTGATCCATTGCCTACGAGCTTTCCATATATTGTTCTTCGCTCATTTACTTTTCCGTTGCTATTGCTATCATCACTACAAAATATCAAAAACACTACTTTTGCTACCGTTACCACTACTATCATATTACTTTGCTACTAAACACTTTGCTGCAGATACTAAGTTTCCAGGTGTGGTTGAATTGACAACTCAGCTGCTAGTACTTGAGAATATTCTTTGGCTCCCCTTGTGTCGAATCAATAAATTTGGGTTGAATACTCTATCCTCGAAAACTGTTGCGATCCCCTATACTTGTGGGTTATCAAGACAATTTTCTGGCACCGTTGCCGGGGAGCATAACTCTATTCTTTGAGTCACTTGGGATTTATATCTGCTTATCATTATGAAGAACTTGAAAGATCCAAGAACTAAGATTTATCCGTCAACTACGAGGGGATGTAAGGAGCTGCCATCTAGCTCTGCACTTGATTCACCTTCTGTTTTGAGTAAGCTTGCGACACCTAAACCTGCTTCTGCTATTCGTTCTGATATGTCGCATGTTATTGATTATGCCACTTCTGCTATACATGATACTTATGATGAAACTACTTCTATGCTTGATACTACTGTGCCACTTGGTGAATTTCTTGATGAACAACTTGCTAGGGCTAGAGAGAATGAAAATATTGAATCTAATAATATTGATGAAAGTGATGATGAAGACTCACCTGTTATTCCCGAGGGTTATATTTTTGATAAAGAAGCTTCTTTAGCTATTTTAGCTTGCAAAGATAGATACGAGCTCAAGAGGTTATTAGCTAAATGGAAGCAGCAATCTCTTAATGCTAGAATGAAACCTATCCCTGCTTTTGCTACTTCACCTATCTTTGTTACTGATAAGGATTATGAATTCTCTGTTGATCCTGATATAATTACTTTGGTTGAATCTGATCCTTTTCATGGCTATGAACACATCTTACTAAATTAAATGATATAGCCACCCTGTTCACTAGTGATGAGAGAACTCGTTACTTTTATATCCTTCAAATATTTCCGTTCTCATTAAAGGGTGATGCTAAGATATGGTTTAATTCTCTTGATCCTGGTTGTGTGCGTAGTCCCCAGGATATGATTTATTACTTCTCTGCTAAATATTTCCCTACCCTACTCATAAGAAACAAGCTGCTTTAAGGGATATATATAATTTTGTGCAAATTGAAGAAGAGAGTCTCCCACAAGCTTGGGGGAGGCTTCTCAATTTACTTAATGCTTTGCCTGATCACCCTCTTAAGAAAAATGAAATACTTGATATCTTTTATAATGGACTAACCGATGCCTCCAGAGATTACCTGGATAGTTGTGCTGGTTCTGTTTTCAGGGTAAGAACACCAGATTAAGTTGAAATTCTATTGAATAATATGTTGACAAATGAAAATAATTGGACACTTCCTGATCCAGCTCTGGAGCCAATTCCTGAGCCTATTCCTAAACCAACTCCAAAGAAGAGGGGTATTCTATTTCTCAGTCTTGAAGATATGCAAGAGGCAAAGAAATCTATGAAAGAAAAAGGTATTAAAGCTGAAGATGTTAAGAATTTACCTCCTATTGAAGAAATACATGGTCTTAATTTACCGCCTGTTGAAGAAACATATGATCTTAATCCTTAACCTATTGAAGAAACTCATGGTCTTGATAACCCGACACAGGTAGTAAAGGTAAATTCTCTCTATAGATATGATAAAGCTGAAATCCCATTTACTAAGTTTGCTAGCCCATGCTTAGATGAGTTTGATAAATTTATGGTTAAGCAAGAAGATTTTAATGCTTATTTTGTTAGACAATTGAAATACAATTCAAATATGCTTGAACACTTGGGTGATTATATGGCTAATGTCAAAGGTGAACTTAAACTTATTAGTTAACATGCTTCTATGGTTACCACTCAAGTAGAATAAGTACTTAAAGCTCAAAATTATTTCCTCAATGAATTGAATAGTAAGGATAATGATAATGCTGTTAGAGTTATGACTAGAGGTGGTAGAATGACCCAGGAACCTTTGTATCCTGAAGGCCACCCTAAGAGAATTGAGCAAGATTCTCAGAGAAATAAGGTGGATGCACCTAGTCCTTCTAAAAGGAAGAAAAAGAAAAATTATAGGACTTTGCATGCTTCTAGTGAACCTGTTATTGAAACACCTGAGAATCCAAATGATATTTCTATTTCTGATGTTGAAACACAATCTGGTAATGAACCCGAGTCTAGTGATAATGTTAATGATAATGTTCATGATGATGCTCAACCTAGTAATGATAATGATGTAGAAATTGAACCTGTTGTTGATCTTGATAACCCACAATCAAAGAATCAATGTTATGATAAGAAAGACTTTGTTGCTAGGAAACACGATAAAGAAAGAGAACCATGGGTTCAGAAACCTATGCCTTTTCCTCCCAAACCATCCAAGAAAAAGGATGATGAGGATTTTGAGTGCTTTGCTGAAATGATTAGACCTATCTTTTTGCGTATGCGATTAACTGATATGCTTAAAATGAATCCTTATGCTAAGTGCATGAAAGATATTGTTACAAATAAGAGAAAGATACCGGAAGCTGAAATTTCCATCATGCTTGCTAATTATACTTTTAAGGGTGGTGGAATATCAAAGAAACTTGGAGATTCTGGTGTACCAACTATACCATGCTCCATTAAAAGAAACTATGTTAAAACTGCTTTATGTGATCTTGGAGCCGGTGTTAGTGTTATGCCTCTCTCTTTATATCATAGAATTGATTTGAATAAGTTGACACCTACTGAAATATCTTTGCAAATGGTTGATAAATCAATTGCTATACCTGTCGGTATTTGTGAGGATGTGCCTGTTGTAGTGGCAAACGTTACTATTTTAACGGACTTTGTTATTCTTGATATTCCCGAGGATGATAGTATGTCTATTATTCTTGGAAGACCCTTTTTGAATACTGCAGGGGCTGTTATTGATTGCACTAAAGGCAATGTCACTTTTCATGTAATGGTAATGAGCATACGGTACACTTTCCGAGGAAACAACCTCAAGTTCATAGTATGAACTCTATTGGAAAAATCTCATCGATTATATTTGGAGGTTTTGAATTTCCTCTTCCTACTGTCAAGAAGAAATATGATATTCTTATTATTGGGGATGTGCATATCCCTGTTGAGGTAACATAATGTTATTCGAAATTTCTCCGGTTCCCTGTTATTCCGAATGAGTTCGTTAACAAGACTTGATCAACCTTGTTAGTGGATTCCTTTTGATGAGCATGAGATGGGTGAAACTAGAAGGCACAACCTTCTGTACCCTCCTTTTACTTTCTGTTATTTATATTAAATAAAATAAAAATAGTATTTTTCTGTCTGTTATCTAAATATCCATGCAATATAAAAATACCCCGAAAATAAAAGATCTCCAAATGCCCTGAAATTTAAATATGATTTTTTCTGGAATATTTGGCACTAAGAACACAGCAGGGGGGTCATCCACCTGGCCACGAGGGTGGAGGGCGCGCCCCCTGCCTCGTGGGCCCACGGTGGCCCTCCACCACTTATCCTTTCACCCACACACTCCTTCTTCCTCCCCCAAACATGAATATTCAGCTCAAACCCGAGTCCAAGCTCATGTTGTTGCCATTTTCGATCTCCTTGCTCAAAGCACCTCTCACAAAACTACTTGGGGAGATTGTTCCTTGGTATGTGACTCCTCCATTGGTCCAATCAGTTTTTGTTCTAGTGTTTTATTCATTGCAAATTTTTTCTGCTTAGGTGACCCTGTTCTTGAGCTTGCATGTAAAATTTATATGGTCAAAAGTAGTTTTGATGCATGATATAGGCTCTAGGCACTTGTAGGAGCAGTTGCTATCAATATTACTGAGTTTGGTTTACTTTTATTTTGAAGTTACTAAAAATTGCAGAAATTTTTTAGAGGAAGAAATATGCTTAGGAAAATGTTCCAAGGTGGTTCTTCAAGGAAGCAAGGACCCAGGCTTGCAATGCGTGATGCTGATGAAGAGCCACCAAGAGACGCTCCAGTGCGTCCTTGTGAGTGGCCTTCTGAAAACTTTATGGATCGAGCGGGAATTAAGGAAGAATTTAATGCATATTTGCGTAACGCTGATCTTGTGAGCTTCGAGGAAGAAAAGTGCAGCCAATATCACTATCTCACTAGTTCCTTTGTGAGGAGGTTTGAATTTTCATCTTCACGTAATTCTCCAACTGTCCAGTTTGATCTTTATGAAAATTCTTACACTATGGACTTAGAGGATTTTACCACTGCTTGCAAAGTTCCACAATGGGGCAGTATCAGGGATCCTCGCAAATTTGAATTTAGAGATTTTCTTGCTAGTATAACTATGGGAGAATCTAGAGATATAACACAAGCTACCATAGGGAGCATTCACTTTCCTGCTATACATTATTTTGCTCTCTTCATAGGTAGATGCATTAATGGTAAAGATGAGGCATGTCACATGTGTGTCCCTGACCTCAGTATTCTCAGGAGTGCTGTGTTAGGAGACAAATATTATAATTTGGGAGCCATTGTTGCACGTAGGTTGCATCTTAATAGATTTAATGGAGATTTCTTTGGTGGAATTTATGCAACCCGCATAGCTAATTTTCTTGGTATAGCCATACGTGAAGATGATATTGAACTACCGCCTGCTTACCTAGAACTTAATGCTATGGTTCACCACCAGTTTGTCGAGAGGAATGAATCACCTCTCCAGTATCGTTTAATCTTTGACAGACGCCGTGCTGTCCATATTACTCTCCCTGCTCCTGCCTTCTTTGATTATTAGGCAACAGGAAGATATGTTATTACCAGAGAGGAGGCAGATGAGTACGAGAGGAGGGCGAAGGCCGCTCGTTGCCACGCTGCAGCTCAGGAGGCGATAGCCGCTGCATCTCAGTACGACCCCAACTTTTACTATGGATATCCGCCAGGCCAGCCGTGGCCATAGACCAACTTAGGCCAAAAGCCTAAGCTTGAGGGAGTATGTATTTCTCACCGACATTACATTTATGTTCACACACTCATTGCCAAATGTCGGTGCTCATACTTTTTCATTATATCATCCATGCTAGTTTATTTCCCTTTTTATGCCTTCTTCTTGTGTGTTTGATAAACCTTAAGAAAAACCAAAAAATTAGTTGTAGCTTTTAATTAGTTTACTTTCCATGCTTGTAGTAGTAATTAAAAAGAGAACCCAAAAAGATTTCCTGTTCTTCTTTTACTTGTTGGGAGCTCTCCTGTGTAAATAGTTTTATTTCTTTTCTTTTCTTTGGGGGTCGATAGGAGAAGACCATAATTAAATTATTGAAGTGGCTCTTATATGCATTATTGTTGATTTGACAAAAGAGCCCATATTGCCTTGTCTTCTCCTGTTTATTGAATGCTTCCAGATTCCATCTTAGTCCAATGCACGCGCACTATTATTATTATCCACATCATTCGGTCATGCAAGTGAAAGGCAATAATGATGATATATGATGAACTTATTGAGATGAGAAAAGCTGGTATGAACTCGACCTCTCTTGTTTTGGTAAATATGATTAGTTCATCGTTCCTGATTCAGCCTATTATGAATAAACATGTTTACAATGACAACTAGAGATCATAGTTCTTGTGCCATGCTTGATTAGCTAGGAGCTTATAATGGTTTACCTTGCGTGCCAACATGTTATTAAAATGGTTGTGATGTGGTATGATAGGGTGGTATCCTCCTCTGAATGATTTAAGTGACTTGACTTGGCGCATGTTCACGCATGTAGTTGAAAAAAAATCAACATAGCCTTCACGATATTTATGTTCATGGTGGATTATATCCTACTCATGCTTGCATTCGATGTTGATTAATTTTAATGCATGTTCATGACTGTCGGTGTCAAAACCGGCGGATCTCGGGTAGGGTGTCCTGAACTGTGCGTCTAGACGGATGGTAACAGGAGATGGGGGACACGATGTTTACCCAGGTTCGGGCCCTCTTGATGGAGGTAATACCCTACGTCCTACTTGATTGTTCTTGATGATATGAGTAGTACAAGAGTTGATCTACCACGAGATCATAGAGGCTAAACCCTAGAAGCTAGCCTATGGTATGATTGTTGTTCTTGGTCCTACGGACTAAACCCTCCGGTTTATATAGACACTAGAGGGGGCTAGGGTTACACAGAGTCGGTTACAAGGAAGGAGATCTACATATCCGTATTGCCAAGCTTGCCTTCCACGCCAAGGAGAGTCCCATCCGAACATGGGACGATGTCTCCAATCCTGTATCTTCATAGTCCAACAGTCCGGCCAAAGGATATAGTCCGGCTGTCCGGATACCCCCTAATCCAGGACTCCCTCAATAGCCCCCGAACCAGGCTTCAATGACGATGAGTCCGGCGCGCAGATTGTCTTCGGCATTGCAAGGCGGGTTCTTCTTCAAACTCTGAGTACCTGTTAAATAGTGTCTGGCTTCTCATAAATGTCGCGCTTCTTGGCTTCTGCGTCCAATAATGGCCATCTTCCATGTGTCAAGCGAATGTGAGGAGCCAGGATGTTTTTACATTTTCCACCCCATCTATGTGAATGAACTGTCTATTAGGAGAGCCCTGGCCGGACTACGATCAGCAAGGTTGGGGTACAAACGATGAAGAAATTCAAAACCCACCCACCACCCACTTTGTAGCCACTGTCGACGACTTAACCGACATGCTCGACTTCGACTCCGAAGACATCAACGGTATGGACGCCGATGAAGGAGATGATGAAGAACCAGCGCCTACCAGGCCCTGGAAAGCCACCTCGTCATATGACACATACATGGTGGACACCCCAAAAGAGGGAGAGGGCGATGGAACAGCGGAGGATGACCCCTCCAAGAAACAACCCAAGCGCCAGCATCAGCGGTGCCGCTCAAAATCCCGCCAACACAAAAACGGTGATTCCAGCACGGGAGATAATTATATGCCTCCCTCCGAAGACGAGGCATGCCTCGACGACGACGAATTCGTCGTGCCAGAGGATCCCGTTGAGCAAAAGCGTTTCCAATGCAGGCTTATGGCCACGGCAAGAAGCCTCAAGAAAAAATAGCAATAGCTCCGAGCTGATCAAGATTTGCTGGTTGACAGATGGACCAAAGTCCTTGCGGTCGAAGAGCATAAACTCGAACGCCCCTCCAAGAGTTACCCAAAGCATAGGTTGCTACCCCAATCAGAGGAGGAAGCACTTGATGCGTCCGAACGACCACCTCATGGCCGCGACAGAGAGGCCTCCCGGCCCTCCACTCAAGCCGCACCCCGTACCAAGGCACGGGAATATGCGCCGGACTTGCGAGACATGTTGGAGGACAAGGCAAGGCAAACATGATCGATCTACGGATCGCGTGGGCACCCCACGGCTCGAGACGGTAAACATCACGCCGGCCACAAATTCGGCAGGGCCGAACATAGTAGACAAAACTCATTGGAGCTACGTCATGATATCGCCCAGTACAGAGGCGCCGCACACCCACTGTGCTTTACAGACGAAATAATGGATCATCAAATCCCCGAGGGTTTCAAACCCGTAAACATCGAATCATATGATGGCACAACAGACCCTGCGGTATGGATCGAGGATTATCTCCTTCATATCCACATGGTCCGCGGCGACGATTTTCACGCCATCAAATACCTCCCACTCAAGCTTAAAGGACCAGCTCGGCATTGGCTCAACAGCTTGCCAACAAGATCAATCAGTTGTTGGGAGGACCTGGAAGCCGCATTCCTCGACAATTTCCAGGGCACTTATGTGTGACCCCCAGACGCCGATGACCTAAGTCATGTAATTCAGCAGCCAGAGGAATCGGCAGGCAATTCTGGACACGGTTCCTAACAAAGAAAAATCAAATAGTCGACTGTCCGGACGCTGGCCCGTCACCTTGGACAGGAAAAGCCGAAATCTATGGCACCACTCATGACACTCATGACCCGCTTTTGCGCGGGAGAAGACAGCTGGCTTGCTCGTAGCAACAATATGACCAAGAACACTGGTAGTTCGGACACCAGGGACATTAGTGGCAGGTCGCGTCGCAACAAGCAGAAGCGCCGCATTAACGGCGACAATGCTGAGAATACGGCAGTTAATGCCGGATTCAGAGGCTCTAAATCCGGTCAGCGGAAAAAGCCATTCAAAAGGAATCCTAGGGGGCCGTCCAGCTTGGACCGAATACTCGACCGCTTGTGCCAAATACATGGCACCCCCGAAAAGCCGACCAATCACACCAACAGGGATTGTTGGGTGTTCAAGCAGGCAGGCAAGTTAAGCGCCGACAATGAAGACAAGGGGCTGCATAGCGACGACGACGAGGAGCCCCGGCCACCGAACAACAATGGACAGAAGGTTTCCCTCCACAAGTGCGGACGGTGAACATGATATACGCCACCCACGTCCCAAAAAGGGAGCGGAAGCGCGCGTTAAGGGACGTATACGCGGTAGAGCCAATCGCCCCAAAGTTCAACCCATGGTCCTCCTGCCCGATCACCTTCGATCGAAGAGACCATCCCACTAGCATCCGTCATGGCGGATTTGCCGCATTGGTTCTAGACCCAATTATTGACGGATTTCATCTCACTAGAGTCCTCATGGACGGCGGCAGTAGCCTGAACCTGCTTTACCAGGATACAGTGCGAAAAATGGGCATCGATCCCTCGAGGATTAAGCCCACCAAAGCGACCTTTAAAGGCATAATACCAGGTGTAGAGGCCAACTGTACAGGCTCAGTCACACTTGAAGTGGTCTTCGGATTCCCGGATAATTTCCGAAGCGAGGAATTGGTTTTCGACATAGTCCCATTCTGCAGTGGCTATCATGCACTGCTCGGACGGACCCCATTCGCCAAATTCAATGCCGTACCGCACTACACATACCTTAAGCTCAAGATGACAGGCTCTCGTGGAGTAATTACGGTCAATGGAAACACCGAACGCTCCCTTCGAACGGAGGAGCACACAGCGGCCCTTGCAGCGGAAGTACAAAGCAGCCTCTCCAGGCAGTTCTCCAGTCCGGCCATTAAACGTCCGAACACCGTCAAGCGCGCCCGGAGTAACCTACAGCAAGACCGCCTGGCACGTTCCGAGCAGGCGTTGCAATGCGGCCCCAACCCCAACCCTAGCAAAACGGCGATGCCAGTACTTCGCGTACATAATTACGCTCTAGAAATACCATGGGCATAGGGGGGGGGGCACCATCACGGCATGCCCAAAACACGGCTTAAACCGCACCAGGGGCTGCCGAATTTTTACTTTTCTCTTACTTCCAGGACTCTACTCTTCAGAAGGCCTGTTCGGCAGTTCAATTGCCGCACAAATGATGCAAGAACCAGGGAAGCAGACAAGCCATGCCGCATTACGGAAATCCCAGGTGGTCTCTATCACGAGCAGTATACCTGTTTCGCATACTATTCCGCAGCTTGCCCCTGGAGCAGACATGTTAAATAGTCCAACTTTTCGTTTATCGCATTACTTGTATCCTTCTGCTTTGATCACAGCTATTTCTAATAAACAATGCATAGCTTTTGTCTATTTTTGCACTATCTTTTTATAAATAAATGTTCCTTAACGACATGTTGCACCCGTACAACTTGGTACGGCCAAAATACGCCAGGGGCTTTTAGCACCCCTCAATATGGTGTGAGAAGTCCGAACACTTTCACAAGTGCGGCACCCCGAACTTATAGCATTATATGCATCGGCTCCGAATCATGTCTTGGGTCAATAGTTGGGTTTGCCCGGCTCCTATGTTTTGGTGCCTTACGTTCCGCTATATCGGCTAAGGTAGCACTAGGAGAACCATTGTGATTGTACCCCAGTTGAGCTGGGCCGAGCACCTCAGTGGAGAAAGCTAAAACTGACTGTCATGATGAAGCGAGAGTTGGTCGCTGTTCAAGAGGTTTTTTCGAGTCCCTAAAGACTTATGCCGCTTAGGGCGACGAGTCGGCTCTGTCCGGCCAAGGCGTGGATAGCGCCCCGAACTCGGTCTTCCGAATACTAGGGGCTTCGCCGAAATTTAAAATTATAGAATTCTATGGCTAAGTGAGAGTATTCACGCATTATAGTACGATTGCCTCGTTCGTCAGGCTGAGCGCCTCCCTCGAAGGACCCAAACATGGGAACAAGAGCGCCCAGATTTATCCCCGAACACCCCAACACTAGTGGCAAGGGGGCAGAAGCCGACAACTCGCCATCTCTTAGTATTGATAAACAGCCGCACAGAAGGTAATATTTTAAATTCAAGGAGCATTGCTCAGCGCATATGAACAAGTTTTCAGCGCACAGGACAAAAACGAGCGAGTTTTACTCAAAAGTTACATCCCTAGTACATTCATCCGCCACAAGGCGGGCACCCTTTAGAACATCCTTATAGTAATTTTCGGGCTTGCGATGCTCTTTCCCCACTGGTGGCCCGTCCTTCACAAGCTTCTCCACATCCAGCTTTCCCCAGTGCACCTTAACACGGGCAAAGGCCCTATGGGCACCTTCAATACAGATGGAGCGCTTGATGACTTTGAGCCTTGGACAGGCCTCCACCAGCCGCCGCACCAGCCCGAAATAGCTCCCAGGCAGAGCCTCTCCAGGCCACAACCGAACTAGGAGGCCATTCATGGCCTGTTCGGCCACCTTGTGGAGCTCGACCAGTTGCTTCAGCTGGTCGCTCAGGGGCACGGGGTGTCCGGCCTCAGCATACTGAGACCAGAACACCTTCTCCGTCGAGCTGCCCTCCTCGGCTCGATAAAATGCGGCGGCATCAGATACACTCCGGGGAAGATCTGCAAATGCCCCTGGAGAGCTCCGGATTCGGGTAAGTATCAAGTAACTCACATTTATGTGTTTACTTTGCATAAAGAATGCCTTACCTGCCGCTATTTTCTTCACCTCATCCAACTCCTGGAGGGTCTTCTGGGATTCGGCCTTGGCAGACTTGGCATTTTCAATAGCCGTCACGAGCTCGGACGCTCGCATCTTTGAGTCAAGCTCCAAACTCTCATGTTTCTTCATGAGAACCTGGAGCCCTTGCCGCACCTTGCCAACCTCGGCCTCATACCTCTCCCGCTCGGTGCACTCCACGGCCGCACTCTTCTCGGCCTCGAGCAGCGCTTGCTTAAGGTTCGCCACCTCAGATGTGGCCCCTACAATAGCCATGTTAATCCTGTCATTTCTTGCAATTGCACCTTTTTTATATACATATTCAACCAAGGCATTTCTTACCTTCCTTCTCCTCGAGCTGCTTCTTGGCACGCCCGAGCTCTTGCTCGGACTTCTCGAGGCTCTGCTTCAGCGTGTCCACTTCCGTAGTGAGTACGGCGGACGCCAGCAGAGAAGCCTGCACACGCATATTGACTCCTTTTGTTAGACTCCTGCGAAATTTTTGATCCTCTATTCGGCTTTTCTTCCCGAGCGCCCGACAGAGCATCAGGGGCTACTGTCTATGCGGTAATATTATTTACACATTATTTACTTACCTCAAAGCCTGTGAAAAGGCTAGTACAAGCTTCAGTCAGTCCGCTCTTGGCGGACTGAACCTTCTGGACCACCGCACTCATAATAGCGCGGTGCTCCTCGTCAATGGAGGCGCCTTGGAGCGCCTCCAACATATTGTCCGATGCCTCCGGGTGGACGGGGGTCGCCAGCACGGTGGACTTGCTCCTCTTGAAAGGAGGTCCCCCGCCAGACTCCGGAACCCTTGAAGGTTCCGGAGCGGTGTCCGGCCTAGAGCCGGACTTGGAGCCCTGGGGGGTTTCATCCCCTTTACTCCTGGAGTTCGGGAGGTCACCTTGCGGCGCCTCCGGGACCACCTCCTCCTTGCTTGGAACCTGTTGGGACAACACCTCGGTGTCGTCCATAGGGCGGGGGGAGGAAGCCGTCGGAAGCGAGTTCACATCCGACGGGTCCAGTGAGCCACTCGACGACGCGTTGAGCCGGTCTTTGGGTGGGCTGCATAAGCATATTCGACATAAGGGAAAGCTGTGCAATAAACGAATACTATGAATTACTCCGGTATCCGGATACTTACAATTTTGCCAGGGGCTTGGCCCTGGGCTGCCACTCCTCTTCGTCGTCGTCGGCGTCGTTGGAGTAGTTCGGAGGAAGGGTTTTCCCCTTCTTGGACCCTCCGGCCTCCTCAGAGAGGGCGGCCTTCCTTTTCTTCTCTCCTCCCGCTGGAGGGGGAGAGGTCTCTTCTTCTTCCTCCTCGTCTTCACGAGAGGAAGGCGCTTCAGGACCGTCAGATGACGAATCCGACACCTCCTAGCGCTGGGCACTCTTTCGAGTCCCCGTGGCCCTTTTCGTGGCCTTCTTCTCCGGCACCACATAGGGCGCCGGAACCAGCAGCTTCGTCAAGCAAGCGTCCGCTGGGCCTTCGGGCAAAGGAGCCGGACAGTTGATCTGTCCGGACGTCACCTCTCAATCCTATCAAAGATAAGGGAACTTAGATCCCGCATAGAGTCAAACTATGAAAAACTGATACCCTGTAAAAGGACAAAGACAGCTTACCGCATGAGTGTGATGCTGAGTACTGAATCCGCGATCCTCGGCGGCGGATGCGGGAGCCTCGGCGCCCTTGAAAAGCATCCTCCAGGCATCTTCGTACGTCGTGTCGAAGAGCCTGTTTAGAGTTCAATGCTGCGCCGGGTCGAACTCCCATAGGTTGAAGGCCCGTCGTTGACACGGGAGGATCAGGCGGATGAGCATAACCTGGACTACATTGACAATCTTGAGCTTCTTGTCCACCAGGGTTTGGATGCATGTTTGGAGTCCGGTCAGCTCTCCTTTTTTACCCCAAGACAGGCCTGTCTCCTTCCAGGAGGTGAGCCGCGTAGGGGGGCCGGATCGAAACTCAGGGGGTGCGACCCATTCGGCGTCACGCGGCTCGGTGACGTAAAACCACCATGATTGCCACCCCTTCAGGGTCTCCACAAAGGAGCCCTCGAGCCACAGGACATTGGCCATCTTGCCAACCATGGCACCGCTGCACTCCGCCTGGCTGCCGCGCACCACCTTTGGCTTGACGTTGAAAGTCTTAAGCCATAGGCCGAAATGGGGGCGGATGCGGAGGAACGCCTCGCACACGACGATAAACGCCGAGATGTTGAGGACGAAGTTCGGGGCCAGATCGTGGAAATCCAGGCCGTAGTAGAACATGAGCCCCCGGACAAATGGATGCAGAGGGAAGCCCAGTCCGCGGAGGAAATGGGGGAGGAATACCACCCTCTCATGGGGCCTAGGAGTGGGGATGAGCTGCCCCTTTTCGGGAAGCCGGTGTGCGATGTCGCTAGCCAGATATCCGGCCTTCCTCGGCTTTTTGATGTGTCCCTCCGTGACGGAGGAGACCATCCACTTGCCTCCCACTCCGGACATGACTGGAGAAGGTTGAGGTGGTAGTGCGGACTTGGGCGCTGGAGCTCGAGTGCGCAAGAATGGATAGGCAAAGGAGGAAGAAGGCGTGGGTGAAAAGGTGGATCCTTATCCCCTTATATGGGTGGACACAACTACATGTCCCCACCAGCCTGGTAAAACTCGCTTATCTCCAAGCACCGTAATCAAAGGAGCGGTTGGGTTACCCACGCCCGTATTGATGAGAATCCCAGAATAAGGGGACACGATCTCTGCTTTGACAAGACGTGCCAAGGAAACCGCCTCGCATGACGCGCTGAGGTGGGATAATGAAACGACTCGGATAAAAGCTTGGCCGTGGTGTGTCACGCTACGGAATATGTCAGCAGATTAGATTTGTGTAAATATTATTCTCTCTATGGCAATATGTAGAAACTTATTTTGCAGAGCCGGACACTATCTTTGTGTTCAAAATCTTCTATAAAGTACTTGGAGGAGGAACCTGCCTTGCAATGTCGAAGACAATCTGCACGCCGGACTCGTCGTCATTGAAGCCTGGTTCAGGGGCTACTGAGGGAGTCCTGTATTAGGGGGTGTTCAGATAGCCGAACTATACCTTCAGCCGGACTCCTGGACTATGAAGATACAAGATTGAAGACTCCGTCCCGTGTCCGGAAGGGACTTTCCTTGGCGTGGAAGGCAAGCTTGGCGATATGGATGTTCAGATCTCCTACCATTGTAACCGACTCTATGTAACCCTAACCCTCTCCGGTGTCTATATAAACCGGAGGGTTTTAGTCCGTAGGACAACATACACATCAACAATCATACCATAGGCTAGCTTCTAGGGTTTAGCCTCTCTGATCTCGTGGTAGATCTACTCTTGTACTACCCATATCACCAATATTAATCAAGCAGGACGTAGGGTTTTACCTCCATCGAGAGGGCCCGAACCTGGGTAAAACTTCGTGTCCCTCACCTCCTGTTACCATCCGGCCTAGACGCACAGTTCGGGACCCCCTACCCGAGATCCGCCGGTTTTGACACCGACAAGGACCCTCAGATCCAAACCACACCATCCTCCCTCAGTGAGCATTCATCGAAGCACGCTCGAAAAAATCCATCCCAACATGGCCGGCCAGCGCAACTCCTCCTCTCGCTCCCGCAGCCCCAAGCCCGGAGATTGGGAGAAGTGTTTCGTCTCGTACAGCCAATTAGTGAAGCTACAGACCCAAGGATTCCTCCCTCCAGCATATATGGTCCCGGTTCGAGCCGGGCTCGCCACCTATAATGGCGGGGAGCAAGCGGAGAGCTTTCCCCACCCCTCTAAGGGAGAGCAGGTATGCCTTGTCCCTTATTTGTTAAGGGGACTCGGATTTCCAATCCATCCATTTCTTCGAGGGCTCCTGGTGTTCTACGGCCTCTAGTTGCACAACCTCACCCCTGCCTCCATACTGCACATCGCTGGTTTCGTAGCCCTTTGCGAGCTGTTTCTGGGTTGCGAATCTCATTTCGCGTTGTGAAAGAAGTTGTTCTACCTTGTTCCCCGTACACAGAGGGGATCAATATATCAAGTGGGCGGAGCCGAAGTATGGCGCATCGCCGGGACCGGATACCTATCTGGTACCCCGAAGAAGACGTCCGAGGACTGGCCTTCGCAGTGGTTTTATGTGGAGGATGTTCCTCTCCCGGATCCTATCCGGATTGGTCTTCCTGAGTTCGACAACGCCCCTTTGAAGAAATGCCTAAGCTGGCTCCCATGGAGCCCATAGGAGGAAGATGATAGAGACGTATTTTATCTGATGAGCCGGATAAAGTTCTTGGCCAAATCAGGACTGACCAT
>NC_041384.1:632237450-632254835 GCF_002162155.2 Triticum dicoccoides | reverse complement strand
TGGCAATATGCATTATGCGGGGGGGGGGGGGGTGTGCAGCCACTTCAATATTGAGGCCACCCCATGTGGCACTTCAACGGGGAAGATGATGCCACTCGCTGCGAGCGCAAGGGACCGGACTCAATTGCTGCTCTAGCAAAAATTCTATCCGATCTGTATAAGGGGGAAGAACAGGAGTTCCTCCGCATCAAGCCACGGGATGGATTCTCCATGAACAACCCTCGAAGCTGGGTGAGCTTCCGCTCTTTTTACTTCCATCCTACCCTTGTTTTCGTGATAAATTTTTACCTTGCCGTTTCATCGCAGGAACTGTGTAAGGTGGTAGGGGAGATCAATAGCCCACCTCCACAACCGGAGGATCCTGAACGGGTCCTCGACCCCGGCCTCAAAGAGGATCTGGACATATTCGTGGAGCTGATTGATAAGATTTTCTATCAGCTAAGCTGTGATGACGCCATGGTGGCCACTATAGCCGACTACCCTGGGCTACTCCCAGCCTCGCAGGTAAATGAGACCGGAGTCCCAACCTTTGAAAATGATTTCCTTTTATGCACTTCACCTACCGTGTACAAACGGTGTTTTATAGGGAAGGCCCTCGGGACGCCACACCGAGCCCGCGACGACTCGCCAACAAGGGGTTTCAAAGCCGAACAGGCTAAAAAGGAAGGCGGTCCGGACGGGGACGCCGACGCAGAGGTATGATGCAACACCTCACTCCATGGTTGTCATCTTTAAAAACATAATAACACCCGTGTTTCCTAGAAGGAAGAACGCTCGTCGGACAATATCCGGAGAGGCTGCCGATCACGCCTCTACCAGTCGGGCTCCAGGGTCGGACACAGAGGCAGAAGCTAACACGAGGCACACTCCGGATGCTCCTTCTACAGTGGATGCAGATAAGATATCCACTACGAATTCCGAAGTGGAGAGCACCATGAATCACAGGCGTCGCCGAGCCGTACTCCGTGATGCTTGTTTCTCCCAAGAGGCGTTTGATGCATTCAACTCAGGAGATGCGTATATCCATGCTGCTCAAAATGGTCTAGCCAGAGCCATGGACCAGTATGTAAAGGATGTACGGGTAAGAAAATTTGATGAGTATATATATCAGTAGCCCCTGAGACTTGAAACAGTTGGCACAACTCATTTAAGGATCATTTATTGTGCAGGTTCTTACAGATAAGAATACTCGACTGTCACAGGAGCTGGAGGAATGCAAGACCCAACTTCGGGCCGCCGTTGCCGCATTGAAGGAACCTGAAAAGTCCCTAGCTGGTAACATTTGTTTCAAAGAATGATAGGTACCATATAGTGTGCGGCATGGCTGCGGATCTAACAATAGATATTGCAGATGACTCTGGAGAGAATCCGGAGGACCAGCATGTCGTACGACAGCTAAAGGCTGGCGAACGCGTGCTGACTAAGGTCATGAGGGAGAAAAACAATCTCCAAGACGCCAATACCAAGCTGAGCATGGAACTGAAAGATGTTCGAGCCCAGCTTGCGGACTCCTTGAAGGAGAATAAGCGGTTTCGACGCGACATTTTCAGTAAGTGCTTGAACGAACCCTTAAAAGAGTGCGGCAAAGAAGCCGGCTAACAGAGTTATGTCTGCAGGTATGCTGATGGGTCGTCC
Source organism: Triticum dicoccoides (assembly GCF_002162155.2). Lineage (NCBI taxonomy): Eukaryota > Viridiplantae > Streptophyta > Magnoliopsida > Poales > Poaceae > Triticum > Triticum dicoccoides. The sequence goes on along the minus strand of NC_041384.1, from coordinate 632,253,200 downwards.
CGCGGAGCAGATGCCCGGGTCTGCGGGTGATCTTCTACCCGAGCTCTCACAATTGCACGAACAAGTTCGGGAGGTGATGCAAAGTATTGCCCGGGCCTTGTGGCCATCCGTCTCCCTGCCAGCAGACATTGGAGAGCTTGCAGAGAAGCTCAAGGGAGCACGGCGGCGCTTCCGATTATGGAAGATATCGGCCTGCCGTCAAGGTGCCAGGGAAGCCTGGGACATGGTGAAGACGCGGTATACCAAGGCTGACCCAAACCACATGGCAGAGGTCGGACTTGTGGGGCCCGATGGAAAAGATATCCCCGTTAGCTTAGTGTATGGGTAAGTAGAATTAGCCGCAAAGTATTCCCAACAGGATTGTAGGCTAGACAGCCTGTTGGATGGTATAGAAGATGAATTTAGTCAGTCTAGATGACTATGTAATTAAAGTGACATGTATAATGCCTTCTAGCCGGATTGTAAATCATTTGTCATGGCAGGCCTTTTCGCTTCAACCTCGGGACCCGATAGTCCGGAGTGTATCCGAATACCCGCTCAGTTATATAAGAACCGGGGTATGCGTGGAAACCAGGCGTAGGGGTCATTAGTGCTTGAACAGACAAGTACCCAACTAGTTATGTTATATTACATGGGTAGTAAGAAACATCTTCCAGGGGGAATAGTTCCGTTAAGGGTTCCTTTCCCTGGGTACGCATGCCCTAAAGTGCATGTCCGGACTGCGAGAGGAGACGCAGGCAAAAACATCTGGGGGCACATATAGAAAATAAATAAAAATCATCTTTTGTTCACCGACCGAATATTCCCTTAAGAACGCTAGCTTTCAGCTTCACCCAGTCTGAGGTACATATCCGGCTGACCCGGCAGTAACAATCGCAGAGGTGCTCCCCTTATGCCCTAGCCTAATTAATGGGAACATAGGGCATAAATACAAGAGCCAGGCAACCCAGCTTGGCCAAAACTTAAGTCATATCGATGCATATAATGGCGAAGAAAAGGTACATGCGGAAGAATAACACATGTGCGGGGCATGAAGCCCAGATAAATAATTAAGCTTCTGTGTAAGAAGCCCCCAGGTATAATGAGCGCGGTTAGCGCGTCAATAGTGTGCAAGCAAGGCACAAGTTGGCCCTTGAAGGACTTGAGAAAGAATAAAAGAAAGAAAGAGAGAAAAGACATATAATGTATATGCAAAAAATGGACAGAGGAAGGAGACGAACATAGAGTCCGGCACTAGGCGTAGAATCTTCGGAGCCTGGCTGCATTCCATGGGTTCGGCTCAAGTCGATTATTTGATGCATCCCGCAAATGGTATGCTCCACCGGTCAGAACTTGGTCAATAATGAAGGGACCTTCCCATTTGGGCTCGAGCTTGGTCTTTTTCTTCTCCGACACGCGTAGAACTAGCTCACCAACGTTATAAGTTTTGGCCCGTACTTCTCTGCTTTGGTATCTTCGAGCCTGTTGTTGATAGAATGCGGAACAGGCTTTTGCCACGTCGTGCTCCTCCTCCAGGGTGTCCAAAGTGTCCTGCCGATCGAGCTCGGCTTCTCTTTCTTCGTACATGCGCACTCGAGGTGAGTCATGAATTATGTCGCAGGGCAGAACCGCCTCTGCGCCGTGCACCATAAAGAAGGGTGTGTATCCTTTACTCAGTGTGTGTTAGACTCCTTTAAGGACCGCACTAATCTGGGTTTGATGCCGCTCATGATAAGACCATTTGCTCGCTCAACTTGGCCGTTAGTTTGTGGGTGATAGATAGAAGCATAATCGAGCTTGATGCCCATGTTGCTGCACCAGAGTTTTACCTCGTCGGCCGTGAAGTTCATGCCGTTGTCAGTGATGATGCTGTGGGGGACGCCATAACGGTGTACAACCCCGGATATGAAGTCTATCATCGGTCCGGATTCGGCCATTTTAAAAGGTTTGGCTTCTATCCATTTGGTGAATTTATCCACCATGACCAGTAAGTATTTTTTCTTATGGGTCCCCTCTTTAAGGGGTCCAACCATGTCAAGCCCCCAGACCACGAAGGGCCAGGTAATGGGGATTGTTTGGAGGGCGGTGGGTGGCATGTGGCTTTGGTTTGCAAAAAGCTGGCAACCGACGCAGCGTTGGACCAAGTCCTGTGCATCTACCCAGGCCGTCGGCCAATAAAAACCTGTACGGAAGGCCTTGCTTACAAGGGCCCGGGCTGCGGCGTGGTGGCCGCCAAGTCTGGCGTGAATTTCTGCCAAAGGCTTCCGCCCTTCCTCTTCGGAGATGCACCTTTGAAGGACTCCAGTAGTGCTTTTTTTATACATCTCTCCCTCGTGGACCATGTAGGCTTTAGATCGCCGCACTATGCAGCATGCCTCATTTTGGTCCTCGGGAAGTTCCGGCCTAGTTAGGTAGGCCAGGAATGGTTCTGTCCAGGGGGTGATGATGGCCATTATTACGTGGGCTGAAGGTGTTATTTCGGTGGCAGAGCCTCCGATTATGTCAGAGTGTTCGGTATCGGGCATTTTGGCCGGGTCCGGACTATTGTTACCGGTGTCCCCTTCCCATACCACGTATGGCTTAAACAACGTCCCCAAAAAGATGTTGGGGGACCGCATCGCATTTTGCGCCGATGCGGGCGAGGATATCCGCCGCCTGATTGTTTTCCCGAGCCACATGGTGAAATTCGAGCCCCTCGAACCGAGCTGACATCTTTAGGACGGCGTTGCGATAGGCCACCATTTTCGGATCCTTGGCATCGAAGTCTCCATTTATTTGGGACATTGCAAGGTTTGAATCCCCACACACCTCCAGGCGTTGAATGCCCATGGAAACTGCCATCCGAAGACCATGTAACAGGGCTTCGTATTCGGCTGCGTTGTTGGAGTCTGTATACAGTATCTGGAGTACGTATTGAACTGTATCTCTGGTTGGGGACGTCAGGACGAGCCAGCCCCCAGACCATCCAGCATTTTGGAGCCGTCAAAGTGCATGATCCAATTGGAGTATGCGCCGTACTCTTTAGGGAGTTCGGCTTCCGTCCATTTGGCGACAAAGTCGACCAATACTTGCGATTTAATGGCTCGCCGGGGTTTGTATGTTATGTTGAATGGGAGGAGCTCAATGGCCCATTTGGCAATCCGGCCCGTGGCGTCACGGTTGTTTAAAATATCATTAAGTGGCACTTCCGAGGCTACTTTAATTGAACACTCTTGAAACTAGTGTGGCAGCTTCCGGGATGCCATGAATACCGCATAGGCTATCTTTTGATAATGTGGGTACCTTGATTTGCATGGAGTGAGGACAGTGGAGACATAATATACCGGCTTTTGACGGGGGAATTTATGTCCGTCTGTTTCTCGTTCGACGACGAGCACTGCGCTTACAACCTCATGAGTTGCCGTAATGTACAACAGCATTGGTTCGCCGATGTTTGGCGCGGCCAGGATTGGGTTGGATGCCAGTATGGCTTTTATTTCTTCCAATCCGGCTGTGGCAGCGTCCGTCCACTCGAAGTGTTCGGTGCGCCGAAGGAGGCGATAAAGGGGTAATGCCTTTTCTCCTAAGCGGGAGATAAAGCGGCTTAGAGCCGCCACACATCCGGTTAATTTCCGGATTTGTTTGAGGTACGTTGGGATAGCCAACTGTGACAGAGCTTGGATTTTGGCCGGATTTGCTTCAATTTCTCTACTGGAGACAATGAAGCCCAGGAGCTTCCCGGCTGGTACACCAAAAATGCATTTTTCCGGATTGATCTTGATGTCGTATGTTCGGAGGTTGTCGAATGTGAGCCTCAGGTCGTCTATTAGAGAGTCGACATGTTTGGTTTTGGCGACCACATCATCTACGTATGCCTGTACAGTTTTGTCGATCTGTTTCTCCAGACATGTCTGAATCATGCGCTGATATGTTGCCCCGGCGTTTTTAAGCCCAAAAGGCATTGTGTTGAAACATAAGGGGCCGTATGGTGTGATAAATGCCGTTGCGGCTTGGTCGGACTCCGCCATCTTGATTTGGTGGTAGCCGGAGTATGCGTCGAGGAAACACAATGAATCGTGTCCTGCGGTAGCATCGATAATTTGATCGATGCGGGGGAGGGGGAAGGGATCCTTTGGGCAAGCCTTGTTGAGGTCCTTGAAATCGACACATAGGCGCCAGGATTTGTCCTTCTTTGGTACCATCACCAGGTTTGCTAGCCAGTCCGGGTGTTTTATTTCTCTAATGAATCCGGCCTCCGATAACTTGGCTAGTTCCTCTCCCATATATTGTCTCTTAGGTTCAGAGAAACGCCGAAGAGTCTGCTTGACCGGCTTGAATCCCTTTAGAATATTAAGGATGTGCTCGGCCAGCCTGCGTGGGATTCCTGGCATATCCGAGGGATGCCAGGCGAATATGTCCCAATTATCGCGCAGGAACTCTCGTAGTGCGGCGTCCACTGCGGGGTTTAACTGTGCCCCGATGGAGGCTGTTTTTGTAGGGTCAGTTGGGTGGACTTGGAATTTGACTATTTCATCCGCTGGTTTAAAAGAGGTGGACTTGGATCTCTTGTCAAGTATCATGTCGTCCCTGTCCACTATGGAGCGTAGCGCATTTAATTCCTCTGCCGCAAGGGCTTCAGATAATGCCTCGAGGGCCAATGTGGCTGTTTTGTTTTCGGCGCGGAGTGCTGTGTCCAGATCACTAGCGAGAGTGATGATTCCGTTGGGCCCGGGCATTTTGAGCTTCATGTACCCGTAATGGGGTATGGCTTGGAAGATCATGAACGCCTCCCGCCCTAAAAGGGCGTGGTATCTGCTACTGAACGGGGCCACTTGGAATGTAATTTCTTCGGACCTATAGTTCTCCGGCGTGCCGAATACCACATCTAGTGTGATTTTCCCAGCACAGTGTGCCTCCCGACTGGGGATGATTCCTATGAAGGTGTGCTGCTTCGCTCAATGCGGTTCCAGTCTATTTCCATTTTTTTGAAGAGTTTCCTCATAGATGAGGTTTAATCCACTGCCGCCGTCCATGAGTACTTTGGTGAGTAGAAAGCCATCCACAATTGGACTGAGGACCAATGTAGGTGGTGCTCGGGCTGTTCTCAATTTAGGTACGTCACTGGCATTGAAGGTAATAGCCGTGTCACTCCATGGATTTATTGCTGCCACGTGGCAGATTTCGGCAAGGCTGCGGAGTGTTCGCTTGCGCCTATTATTTGATGCGAAGGTTTCAAAGACTGTTAATACCGTATTGTTATCCCCGGGATGGTGCTATGTGGCATCTGGGATGAGAAGATCCTCACCACTTTTGGCCACCTACCGGAGTACCCAACATGCTATAAGGATGTGTGTTGGTATGGTATCCGCTGTACTATGAATTTTGCAGGGTCCGTTGAGCCATCCCTCCAATACGGTTCCACGCCCTGTAGAGGATTTTTGCTTCTTTGTAATTAACTCGGGTGTCTTATGATAGTGCACCCTTTTACTTTGGACTGGGTGTATATTTGGAGCCGGATTATCCCAAAATTTCGTTTCGGTTTTCCAGGCACTTTCCATCGCACAGTACTTTCATACTATGAACGCAAAGTCAGTGAAGCGTGATATGTCACGGTGACTTATGGCGTTAAGGATTCCCTTGTCCATGCAATTATTGCGGAAAAATGAGACTGTGTCTTCCTCGCGATAGTCCTTAACCTTGTTCATCACAAGGAGGAATCTGGCCCAATAATGATGTATTGTTTCCTGGGGCGCTTGCCTGATGTGGGAAAGATCGTTTATGTTTGGGTGGGTGGGTGGATTTAAGTCCGAACCCTTATCCGATCTGAGACCCAGGGGCCGAGGAGTTTCCAATCTTGGAAGTTCAGGTTCTGGGATGTTGCCCGATAAGTCTGGCCCGCCGCCTGACTCTAGGTTTAGGGCTTGGGTGATGTCCTCCCGTAAACGGGTATCCGGCTCGGAGAGCTCAGGAATCTGGACATAGTTAGTCCTCAAGATAGAGGAAGAATCGCCGCATTGTTCCTCCACCACCGCAATATGATGGGTGACTGGTGGAGAGTTAATCTCCCTTTGATCGGGTTTAAGCCCAATCCGATCATAGTCCACAGCGACTCCCAAGGCGGCGGTCCGATCCAAGAGCTCATTTAGGGATGAGAGCTCCATTGGATCCATCTGCTCGGCAAATTCCGAGCTGACGTGGAGGCTGTTTTCGATGACCCGAGAAGTCATCGTCGGTGTAGCAGCCGAACGGGCGGTCATGATGAAACTGCCTAGCCAGAGAGTTTGGCCGACAGCCAGGGCTCCCCCGGTAGTAATGTTGTTTTTAACAACAAGACGAGGCATCCTTCCTTACGGTGATGGCACCGTGGAACTCTCAATGAAAGCACCAACGTCGGTGTCAAAACCGGCGGATCTCGGGTAGGGTGTCCCGAACTGTGCGTCTAGGCGGATGGTAACAGGAGATGGGGGACACGATGTTTACCCAAGTTCGGGCCCTCTTGATGGAGGTAATACCCTACGTCCTGCTTGATTATTCTTGATGATATGAGTAGTACAAGAGTTGATCTACCACGAGATCAGATAGGCTAAACCCTAGAAGCTAGCCTATGGTATGATTGTTGTTCTTGGTCCTACGGACTAAACCCTCCGGTTTATATAGACACCGGAGGCGGCTAGGGTTACACAGAGTCGGTTACAAGGAAGGAGATCTACATATCCGTATTGCCAAGCTTGCCTTCCACGCCAAGGAGAGTCCCATCTGGACACGGGGCGAAGTCTCCAATCTTGTATCTTCATAGTCCAACAGTCCGGCCAAAGGATATAGTCCGGCTGTCCGGATACCCCCTAATCCAGGACTCCCTCAATGACTGTTGTCGCTCTCTAGCTGGTCGCTTCCCAGTCTTTTGCTAGCCTTCACCTGTACTAAGCGGGAATACTGCTTGTGCATCCAACTCCATAAATCCCAAAGTTATTCCATATGAGTCCACCATACCTACCTATATACGGTATCTACCTGCCGTTCCAAGTAAATTTGTATGTGCCAAACTCTAAACCTTCAAATAAATATCCTGTTTTGTATGCTCGAATAGCTCATGTATCAACTAGGGCTGTCCATATCTTCCATGTTAGGCGGGTTATTCTCAAGAGGAGTGGACTCCGCTCCTCACTCACGAGAAAGTGGCTGGTCACCGGGATGCCTAGTCCCATGCTTTATGCAAATCAAATCAAAATAATTGCAAACAAAACTCCCCCTGGGACTCTTGTTAGTTGGAGGCACTCGTTGTTTCGAGCAAGCCATGGATTGATGCTTGTTGGTGGAAGGGGGAGTATAAACTTTACCATTCTGTTTGGGAACCGCCTATTATGTGTGTAGCATGGAATATATCGCCATCTCTTGGTTGTTATGTTGACAATGAAAGTATACCGCTCAAAATATTATTCACCTCTAATTCAAAACCGAGCTCTAGCACCTCTACAAACCCCTGCTTCCCTCTGCGAAGGGCCTATCTATTTACTTTCATGTTGAGTCATCATCCTCTTATTAAAAAGCACCAGTTGGAGAGCACCGCTGTCATTTGCATTCATTACTGTTAGTTTACATTGAGTATGACTTGACTGGATCTCTTTTACCATGAATTACAATGTCTAGTCAGTCCTTGATCTTTAAAGGTGCTCTGCATTTATGTTTTGCGGTCTCAGAAAGGGCTAGCGAGATACCATCTTGTTATATCATATTATGATTGTTTTGAGAAAGTGTTGCCATTCGAGATTTATTATTATTGCTCGCTGGTTGATTATGCCAATGATATGAGTAAACTTGAGACCTAAGCATTATTGTGAATATGGTTAGTCATAATCTTTGCTGAAAACTTGAATGCTGGCTTTACATATTTACAACAACAAGAGCAAACAGAGTTTGTAAAAGTTTTTCTTTATCACTTTCAGTTTATCAACTCAATTGCTTGAGGACAAGCAAGGGTTTAAGCTTGGGGGAGTTGATACATCTACGTCGTATCTACTTTTCCAAACACTTTTGCCCTTGTTTTGGACTCTAACTTGCATGATTTGAATGGAACTAACCCGGACTAACGTTGTTTTCAGCAGAATTACCATGGTGTTATTTATGTGCAGAAACAAAAGTTCTCGGAATGACCTGAAACTTCACGGAACAACTTTTCATAAATAATAAAAAATCCTTGCAAAAGATGAAGGCTAGGGGGCCCACCACCTGTCCACGAGGGTGGGGGCGCGCCTGCCCCCTACCTCATGGGCCCCCTGGAGCTCCTCTGACCTCAACTCCAACTCTATATATTTGGTTTCAGAGAGAAGAATTCATCGCGTTTTACGATACGGAGCCGCCGCCGAGCCCTAAAACCTCTCGGGAGGGCTGATCTGGAGTCCGTTCGGGGCTCCGGAGAGGGGAATCCGTCGCCATCGTCATCATCAACCATCCTCCATCACCAATTTCATGTTGCTCACCACCGTGCGTGAGTAATTCCATCGTAGGCTTGCTGGACGGTGATGGGTTGGATGGGATCTATCATGTAATCGAGTTAGTTTTGTTAGGGTTTGATCCCTAGTATCCACTATGTTCTGAGATTGATGTTGCTATGACTTTGCTATGCTTAATGCTTGTCACTAGGGCCCGAGTGCCATGATTTTAGATCTGAACCTATTATGTTTCCATCAATATATGAGAGTTCTTGATCCTATCTTGCAAGTCTATAGTCACCTATTATGTGTTATGATCCGTTAACCCCGAAGTGACAATAATCGGGATACTTACCGGTGATGACCGTAGTTTGAGGAGTTCATGTATTCACTATGTGTTAATGCTTTGTTCTGATACTCTATTAAAAGGAGGACTTAATATCTCTTAGTTTCGGTTAGGACCCCGCTGCCACGGGAGGGTGGGACAAAAGATGTCATGCAAGTTCTTTTCCATAAGCACGTATGACTATATTCGAAATACATGCCTACATTACATTGATGAACTGGAGCTAGTTCTGTGTCACCCTAGGTTATGATTGTTACATGATGAACCACATCCGGCATAATTCTCCATCACTGATCCATTGCCTACGAGCTTTCCATATATTGTTCTTCGCTTATTTACTTTTCCGTTGCTATTGCTATCATCACTACAAAATACCAAAAACACTACTTTTTGCTACCGTTACCACCACTATCATATTACTTTGCTACTAAACACATTGCTGCAGATGCTAAGTTTCCAGGTGTGGTTTAATTGACAACTCAGCTGCTAATACTTGAGAATATTCTTTGGCTCCCCTTGTGTCGAATCAATAAATTTGGGTTGAATACTCTATCCTCGAAAACTGTTACGACCCCCTATACTTGTGGGTTATCACTGCCCACGGCTTGAAGTCGTGAAGCGGTTGGTCTGCATTGAAGGTGCACGGATGGCCTTTGCCCGCGCCAAGAAGCACTGGGCGAAGATGGATGCCAAGAAGCTGATGACCGAGGGGCCGCGTGAGGGCAAGGAGCACTGCCGACCCGAGCTGTATTTTGATAGTGTCCTGGAGGGATCCCTCCTTGTGGCGGAGCAATGTGCGAAGGATGTTATGTTCCCATGAAAACATTAATGTTGTCCTATCCTGTAATATGAAACAAGGTCGTTATGTAATATAGTGCTTGTGACTCTTAAAATTTGACCTCCTATGCGGTCGTTTATGAAATCTGAGGGTTAGCCGGTCGTCGGCTTCTACCCCCACTTAGATAGTATGGGGGTGTTCGGGATAAATCTAAACACTCTTTACTCCACATTCTGGTCCTTAAAGGAGGTGTTTAGCGCAACGAACAAGGCAATCAGACTATACGGCTTTTATCGCCCTCACTTAGCCACAGGAGTTTGACAATGAGAATTTTGGCGAAGCCCCTGGTATTCGGAAGGCCGAACTAGGGGCGCTATACACACCTGATCGGATAAAAACTGATTCCTCGCGTAATGTGGAAAAAATTCTCTAAGGATTTGAAACCTCTCGAACAGCTGACCAGCTCTCGCTGCACCATGACAGTTAGTTTTCGGCTTTATCTACTGAGGTGCTCGTCCGGAAGAACCGAGACACAATCGTAGTAGTTCTCCCTTTACTACCCTAGCCGATATATCGGAACGTAGGTAGTAAGCACAGGAACCGAGCAACCCAACTATGGAACAAAGACATGATTCGGAGCCGATGCATATAATGCTATAAGTTCAGGGTGCCGAACTGTACTATAAAAAGTGTTCGGACTTTGTTGCCGTATTGTGGGGCGCGGTGAAGCCCCTGGTGAAGTAATACGTACTAGAGTGTACGGGTGCGATGAGTAATAAATACAGAGGTAAGGAAAAAAATCAAGGAAGAAGCTGACACTGCCAAATATTTTTCATTGTAATTTGATTAATACGTCGAGGTGTACTTGTGCAAGCAATGCGATAAGCAAGTAAGGCTATTTAACACTCCATGACCAAGAGCGAGCTATGTGCGGGTATGTAAAACAGGTATATCAATCGTTAGCAGAGACCACCTGGGGATTCCCTTGTACGTCAAAGCTCCTTGCCTCCTTGGTGTGTCCGTCCCGTGATCGGTCTGATGATCAGATTACTAGAAAAAGCCTCGAGAAGAGAAAAACCCGAAATGAAAAGGAAAAAGTGAAGGTGTGCGGATCCAGGGTCGGTTGAGCCGCACCATGGATCATGGGCCAGCTATGCCTCCATCGATGCCCATGGAATTTTGAGTGCGTAGTTATGTACGCGCGGTACGAATGCCACCATTTGATTGGGACTAGGACAGAGGCCAAATTGCTAGTTAAGCTCTTGACGAACCGGGCTATCTTGCTGCAGGATAGTCCGGACTCTCTTAGTGGTGTCCGGGGGCTTGGCCGCCGAATTAAGGTTCTGCTCGAAAAGGCCATGTTGTACTTCTGCTGCTAAGGCCAGGGTATGCTCCTCGGTCCAGAGGGAGCGTTCCATATTTCCATTGACTCTTATAACGCCACGTGGTCCGGGCATCTTGAGCTTGAGATAAGCGTAGTGAGGTACCGCATTGAATCGAGCAAATGCGGTTCGTCCAAGCAGTGCGTGATAGCCGCTGCGAAAGGGCACGATGTCGAAGATCAACTCCTCGCTTCAGAAGTTTTCTGGAGATCCAAAGACAACCTCTAGTGTGATTGAGCTCATACAGTGGGCCTCTACGCATGATATGACTCCTTTAAAGGTAGTCCTTGTGGGCTTGACCCGTGATGGGTTAATGCCCATTTTGCGCACTGTATCCTGACAGAGCAGATTGAGGCAGCTGCCACCGTCCATGAGGACTAACGTCAGGTGGAATCCATCAATGATTGGGTCTAGGACTAGTGCATCTGATCCGCCATGCCGGATACTGGTCGGATGATCCCGATGATCAAAAGTGATCGGGCACGATGACCATGGATTAAATTTTGGGGTGACTGGCTCTATCGCATAGACGTCCCTGAGTGCGCGCTTGCGCTCCCTCTTGGGGATGTGTGTAGCATATATCATGTTCACCGTTTTGACCAGAGGGGGAAACTTCTTCTGTCCCCCTGTGTTTGGCTGCAGGGGCTCCTTGTCATCGTCATTGCTCTGCGATCCCTTTTCCTTGTTTTCGACTTTTAACTTGCCGGCTTGCTTAAAACCCAGCAATCTCTCTTGGCATGGTCGGCTGGTTTGTCTGGGGTGCCATGGTTTTGGCACGGACGGTCGAGTATGCGGTCTATGCTGGATGGTCCCTGATTGTTTCTTTTATACGGCCTTTTCTGCTAACCGGACTTGGAGCCGCTGAATCCGGCATTGACAGCAGTGTCATTGGTGTTGCCGTCATTGCTTCAGCATTTCACTACAAAAGAATACACTTCCGTGATGATACGTGTTTGTCACAGTAGGTCGCATTTTCTGTCATGCATGTACATCCATGACGATTTTATGACAGAATCAAGATAGTCATACCTGTGCTGTCGTAGAAGTGTTCCATGACAATACCAAAATTATCATCACGGAAGTGTCCACTTCCATGACGATAAATCCTGTGTCACAGAAGTGCTTTCGTCAAGGGTGACCGACACGTGGCATCCACCGTAACGAAACGCTGTTAAGCTATCGGGTCGGGTTTTGGATCCGATAACCCGTTAACAGCCCCGACCAATGGGGATTTTCCACGTGTAAAATCATCATTGGCTGGAGGAAACACATGTCGGCTCATCGTTGGGACAGATGTCATCCACTCATTGGACAGAATGTGCCTATGATACGTCGATACGTGGCATGGCCCAACAGAGGCCCATTCCTGTGAAAAGGCCGACCCGTTTGACTTGGTCAAAAGGTGGCGGGCTGGCCCATGTAAAGCATGTTAACGGCCTGTTCGCATATAACCCATTTACAACCCGCTAACCCAAGGCCCGTTACGCCCTATCCGAATTAGGCCCAGTAGCGTCATCTGGGCCACCCAATATGATTCCAGCCCGTTTTCACTTCTGGCCCATGTATGGCCCATGACGTCTTTCGGCCCATATGAGGCCCTATGTAACTCTTGGCCTATTAACGGCCCGTGGTGAAACTGGCCCGTAATGAACAGTGTATCACTTTACACCCATTAATGGCCCGTGGTGAAATTGGCCCGTAATGAACAGTGTATCACTTTATACCCATTAATGTCCCGTTATTCCATTGGGCCGTTTCCAGCCCATGTTATCTTTCGGCCTTCTCAGAGCCCATTTATTCTTGGGCTCATTTCCAGCATTCGTTTACTTACGGCCCGTTACTGTCATTTTCTACTTGTGGGCCAAATTCAGCCCGTGGTTACAGTCGGCCCGTTTGTGGTCCGTTAATACGTTGGGCCGTTTTCATAGCGTCATCAAATACGGCCTATTAACGATGGCCCGTTATGGTCGGCCCATGAACGGACGATTCCAACTCTAGCCCGTTTACGGCCATAATGCGGTCTGTTTGGCCCATGTTTGGCCAATCGATCATACGGCCCGTATAAGGCCCATTGAAGATACGGCCCACAGAAGGCCCATTGTTTCTATGGCAGGCCCATTGTTTCTACTGCCCGTAGAAGGCCCACTGTTTCTACAGCCAGTAGGAGGCCCAGTGTCACTACAGTAAATATTAGCCCATGGTTATTGTGGCCTAGTTTTAAAAAATAGGTTATTGCAGCCACTAGCTAACCGCGGAAAAAGAACTGGAATGACTACAAGCAAACAAATAAACAAGACAACAAGGAAATAAATAAGCTAGCAACTAACGCTAGGCTATCACGGCTATTACACATATTATATCCACTGGGCATCAAAGTTCGCCACCAGTGCAAATATAGGGAACAAAGCAGCATGTCATATACACTGGTTGTCAAAGTTGGCGACTAGCGCAAATAAAAGCCGCAGCAAAACAAATCCAGAACTGAAACCACTTCAGAAGATCTCAAGAAACAATATCCTGGGTACCCATAATGCTGGCAAGGTGCTTAGCAAGCTTATTAACTGTCTCTTGTTTGGCGCTTAAATCCTCCAGCGCTTGCTGTTGCACCAAAAAATATGCATCTGAATTATGCAGGGACTTCCTCAGTCCTTCAGCTTCCTGTCACAGCACATCTGATCGATGTATTTCAACTAGAAGTTGAGACTCAAGAAGACGAACCGATTCAGGAAGCGAGTTCGAAGAGCTTGTGCCAGCAGTAGTGGCTAGTAACTCGAACACTACATCAAGACAGGACTTTTGGGTTCCCTCACTGTCGTCAAGATAGTTTTTATTAGCTTTCTTGGAGACCAACAGGGATGTCTCACTATCTTGAATCTTATCTGCATTACTTCCTTTACCATTGGATAACGCGGTACTGTTCTCCAATATTTTGTCCGCATTCTAAAAGAGAAACAAGCAGACACTTCACATGTTTACCATGTTGTATATGAAACTCATTTTGGTAAATGAGTTCAGTAGTAAAGTGGACATGATAATAGCATGAAACAAACATATATCTATGTACCATGGTCACTTTATGGTCTATATCATTCTAGTTTTTGTTGCCAAATCAAGATAGAGACACAATTCAAATAATATTTGTTCAAGACAAAGCAGAATAGACAGAATAGAAGTGTGGGTAACTATAGAGCAATAACAACACTTGTAATGCGCATGACATGAGAACATAACTGTTTATTCAATTGAAACTGAAATCAACATACAACAGGTTACAACAGCAAACCAGTTAAAGAAACAGGTTTAAAACATACCTGTTGCGCCATTGGGGTTTCAATTCCATCCTTCAAATTTGAAAATAGTTGGTATGAGTAAATACAGTAATGCAAGAGCAAAGGAGTATGAACCATAGCTACAGAACCTGACATGAGAACAAATCTTCTTCTCCTTTAAGCATTGAGTTGGGATTCGGAGTGGTGGTCCTCGTGCTTTGGGCTCTGTAGTTCCCTTACTAACTGCTCGTGTTTCGGTGCTCTGTGGTGGAGATGGTGATGTGTCAACTGGAACTGGGTTACTATCTGCCGAGGTTGGGGTTAGAAGGGCTGTAGCTGGTTCTCTGTCCAACTAGGTAGGGGTACAATCTGCGGGAGTCTGGGTTATGTGTGGTGGATCTGGTCCTTGGGCAAGTACAACTGTGGTTCTCTCTGCATCAACTGGTAGCACTATCTTTTCTGAAGACCATGTTGTTACTCCCTTAGATACTGCCATCACGCTCTCCAATTCAAATGACTGATAAACAAGAAAAGTAATTGAAAGTATAGACATTGTATGATAGACAAGTGCAATGGATAGTGGGGAATAAAAGAGGGCATGAAATAAATCATTTTTATGTTGTCTAACCAAACAGGATAGCATGACACAATTTCACATATATGATGGCTAACTAAACAGGATAGCATGACACAATTTCACATTATGATGGCTAACTAAAAAAGATGGAAAGACATAGTTCAAAATATGAGACTATGTAAACAGGATGACATGACATAACTATATAATGTGTTTATTAAATAGGTTGGCATGCCATAATTCACATACATTCACGGATAGAATGCCATAATTCAAAATATGATGACTGTAAACACTAAACAGGATGAGATGATATAACTATATGATGTCTTTATTAAATGGGTTGCCATGCCATAATTCAGATAGATGATGTGTATGTACTATGTAAACATGATGGCATGATATAATTCAAATATATGATTTATATAGTAAGCAAGTAAGCAGATGGCAATCCATATATGATGTAAAAACTAAGCAATGCAAGACAACATGCATGACATGGGTAATATAACCCTGCCAAGTTTGAGCATAGACCTCAGGAGGGAAATAGGACTGGTCATCAGTCTCTGAATCCTCCTCTGAGGAGCTCTCTGTAACCAGCAAGATGTCTGCTTCAGCAGGTAGCATTGTCTGCTTTGAATACCTTGTTTTCACTCCAGATACTTCCATCACCACTTCAAATGGCTGATGCACAGGAAGAGTAGTTGAATATACAAACGTTGTCGACAAATGGAACACGTAATACAAAAAAATGATAGCATGATATAATTCACATACATGATGATTGGCTAAACAGCATGGCATTGCATAATTCACATATATAATGCCTTTGCAACAAGATATCATTGTATAATTCACATATATAATGTCTTGCAACAAGATGGCAATGCATAATTCACACATATGGTAATTAGACACTGAACAGGTGGCATTCACACAAAGCATGTCTAAACTAATCAAATGACATAGCAATGCGAGACACCATACGCACGATATGAGAAACATAACCCT
>NC_041384.1:632193168-632237185 GCF_002162155.2 Triticum dicoccoides | reverse complement strand
AATCCTCCTCTGAGGAGCTATCCGTAACCAGCGAGATATGCGCTTCGTCAGATAGCATAGTCTACTCTGAAGACCTTGTTTTCACTCCAGAATTTGCCATCACCGTGTCAAATGGCTGATGCACACAAAGAGCAGTTGAATGTACTAACATTGTTGACAAATGTAACATGTAACAAAAAAAGGATGGCCAAATATAATTTACATATAAGATGACTGGCTAAGCAGGATGGCATTGCAAAATTCACATATATGATGCCTGGCTAAACAAGATGGTGTTGCATAATTCACATAAACGATGAATAAACTAAACAGGTGACATTCGCACAAAGGATGTCTAAACTAAGCAGATGACATATTTGATGTATAAAGTAAGCAATGCAAGACACCATATGCATGATATAACCAACATCAGCATGCCAAGTTAGAGATAAGACCTCAGGGGGTAAATAGGAGTTGTCTTCTCCTTCTGAATCCCCCTCAGAACAGATATCTTCCTCTTGATTACAATCCGAAATGCATGGAGGGGGGCTGCCTTTGAGCCTACCATGGAGCGACGTCTGCATGAAATTTTATTGCCACGCAAGGCTCGTCTCTTTTGCTCTACATGTTCAGTTCCATTGTTTACAATAACTGTCATGCATAGGAATAAAACATAGTGAGATTATGTAAGGAGTGCATGCAGAAATCCAGAGTGATGGTAGCAACCTGTGGATAGACCCAAAACCAATAATAGCAGGCAGATAATGTCTTCAGTTAAAAAATACAGATAATGGCTTCTTTACTGTTTGTTTCCCACCCAACATGAAACTCATAGTAGACACCGGAGATTAACCAGATAGTAGATAGATACTATTGATAGCGGCCCCGATATGTACCCCACAACCATTTAAAAACTCAAGTTTGACCATTAGTTTGGAGCTGACTCAGAGTCTAATCGGTGAACAGGACAATAAAGTAGCATGTAATATTAAGTGATGCATAATGTAAGCAGACACGAAAGAGTGCGACCTCTCTTGCGAACCCGTGTAGTCCTTGAGGGCATCTGCTCGGTTGATGATGGTAATGCAGTTTTCATGGCTGACAGCGGAGGGGAAGAAGATCTGAGTCGGCGAAAGACAGCCTGGAGGCCGGGTCCCTACTGTGCTGGACCCTTCTGTCGTTGGAGCAACTGAGCTGGGGTGGACGACGGCGTAGCAGGAGCGGGACAAACCACGTAAGGTTTTCTTTGACAACTATCTGTAAGAGAAGTAATTCTGTAAGGGCTCGTTTGAATTGGAGGATTCCAACAATGCAGCGATAGGAAATAGACAGGAATATGATAGGAATGCACATGCAAAACAGAGAATTTAAAAACACAGGATTTCTGCCAATCTGGGTGTTTGATTCACAACAATTGGAAGATTACAGGATGCAAAGAAGCATGGTGAGATTAAGTCAAACCACAAGAAAATGTACGGTTATAATGCTATTATGCTACTATCTCTTAGTCTTGTGCTTCATGAATAGTAATTTGAAAAGGAGGACAAGTGAAAATTAAAATCCCTACGTTTTTTCTTTCAAGGAGACACTAAAGGAACAAATCCGTGTGCTCAGTGGACAATATATATAACATGTAGAGTAAAAAAGAGATGCAACAAGTGTACAACCTCTTTGGCGAAGCCATGTCGATCTCAGCGTGATTGGGTTGGCCGGTGAGGATGCTCCGGCTGACTTTGCTGTCGAAGGAGGGGAAGAAGATCTTAGGCGTCTGGAGATGGAGCCCGAGGTACTGCTCCACTGTGATGGAGGGTTTCGTCGTTGGAGCAGCTCCGATGAGTTGTACGATGCCGAGGCTGAAGCAGGACAAGAGAGACAATGAACAACGTTAACCTGAGTGGAATTCTAATAGCATCTCCAATACATGACATAAAATACATAACCACAAAGTGCTAGATGTAAAATACATCAGCCGCTCATCTCTGAACTTAACTATCGAAACTGAACTTAACTGTCGAAACTGCACTTAACTGTCGAAACTGAATTTTGTTGTTGAAACTGAATTTTGCTGTCGAAACTGAACGCACTAGCAAGGTGAGGCTACACGTCGGTCGGCTGACTTTTTGACCTCTGGTCAGTCGATTTTGCAGCCGTTGGATACGAAATCAAGGGCCTGTGGTTCATCTTCAACCTCCACCCCCCTAAGCCGCCAGCCACCACCGGCCAAATAGCAGCCCCCCGCCGCCCGCGGCCGGCGGTGTGCCGCCCCGCCCGCTCCGAAAACACTCCCCACCGCCGGTCCGCTGCCGCCCCGGCCATCCCTCTAGCCCCCCCCATGCCGAGCTTTTTCTCCGGCGATCCCCACGCCACCGCCCCGCCACCGCCGGCGACCACCGCCCCATCCTGAACCCTAAGATAGATAGTGGGGTACCTCTCCGGCGAGCCCCCCTCCTCGTTGCGGCTGGTTCTTCCTTCACCCCGGCGAGCCCCCCACCCCCTGAAAATCGACTGACCCAAAAGTCGATTCAGTCGATTAAAGTGTAGCTAAATCGGAGCAGCATCACAAGCAAGAGCAAGAGCGAGAGCAGCATCGCGAGCAAGAGCAATATCAAGAGCAGACCAGGTAGGGGACCGAGAGCAAGAGCAGAGCAGCAGCACGAGTGAGAGCTAAAGCAGTAGCAGCTCCTACTGATGTCGACGTCGCCGCCGAGGGAGAGACACCGTGGAGGAAGTGGTCGGCGACGCCGCCGTGGATGGAGCCACGCCGTGTCGGCTTGGGACCGAGCGTCGGGAGCACCGTGAGATCGAATCAAGAAGAAAATGCAGCGATTAGTGTACAACCTCTTTGGTGGCGCCGATTAGGTCGCAGCTTCATCTGAGGAAACGGTGATGATGATGCTCTTCCGGTGGTGCAGGTGAAGACGGTGGTGTGGGAATGGAGGTGGCGTGAAAGACGAGGGGAATGTCGGGGCAGCTCCTTGGAGGTGGAGGACGGGGTGGCTGAACCGGCGGGACGATAAGATCGACGACGGATCCTCATCCGGTACGGTGGATGAGGGACATCGAGGTGTTGCTGTGGACGACGTCATCAGGGAAGAGGCTCCGGCTGGGTGGCGGATGGAGCAGGGCGTCGGGTTTCATTGCGGCTTTTCGCGGCCTCGGTGTACGAATGGGTGGGCGGATGGGATGGCAGTGGGGAACCATGGCTTAGAGACGCGCTTGTCCGAAATGTGGGGTAAGTTACGAAAGTACCCCCACTGATTTGAGGCGGTTCTTTTGGTTCAGGGGTACCACGGGCATTTCGCGTGTCGGGATTTCACAGGAGGTGGGAGTTTTCGCGCGCGTTGTAATTTCGGAATAGCAAGGCGCGGGTTGAGATGGAGGGAGTTGTCGGAGCACAACGAGACAAAGATATATCTTAAATATTTCGGGCTAACAAGGCGCGGGTTGAAATTTCCGGACAAGCCTAACCTGTACCAAATCAATGCGCACTACAAATGTCATTCAAAACTTTGAATTCATGTTATGTTCAATTAAAATATTTCGCTACGTGTATAATGCATGCAACCTACTACTCAAATGAACGTTTTAGTGCATTCCAAACGTATATACTACCGCTTCAATATGAACTAAATTTGAATTCGTTTCTCTATTTGAATAAGATCTACAGTAATGATTGTTGTGAAGTCAAAGCATTTGAATTCGTTTCTCTATTTTAATAATATCTACAATCATCATTATTGTCAAGTTAAACCATCATTTGTGTATTATCTTCACAGCACACCACATGATTAGTCTCGAGTTACATATGAACTATGTGTATTATATGAACTCGAACTAGATTTTTTGAATCCACTTTATTTTGATTTCAAATCACATTATATTTCTAGCTCTAGCTAGATCTTCATAATCTAAACCATGTCTCATATGTATAATGTGTTTATCACATTATGTATGGTGCCCCGCCCCCTACGCCTACAAGTATTTAGATGTGAGTTGCAAACACCACACATTACCACAAATTCAAATAAAATGTGAGAATGTTCGATATATAGTATTGTTTAGATTGTTCGATATTTAGTTGTAAGCTGCAAATGCCACACATTATCACAAATTCAAAAAAATGTGAGATTGTTTGATGTATACTATGGTTTAGATTGTTTGGCATTTAGCTGTGAGTTGCAAACGCCATGCATTATCACATTATGGTATAACATGTGCACAACACGTGTATCACCGCTATATTCTTGCATGCAATGTTTAAAACACTATGATCTCCTATTCAAATATATGAATCCGCTTTCATATCAAATTATGATCTTTGTTAGTCTCTTACACCCACACAATCCTCTAACCTTTGTAGCTACCACTAACTTTCTCTCGTGCATGCACATGCCCTCCTCGCCCTCCCCCTCCCTCGGCATTCTATACACGGGGCACATCCATTTTTTTCTTTAGGTCATTCTCCTAGAGTCTCCACAACTCCTTTTCGACGCACACTGATCGATAAACCTCTCCAGCGATGCCTGCCTCCAACATACACACACACCTTCAATCTCCTCCTTTATGTGTCCTTGCCTCGTGTCTCCCATACGGTCAGACACACATGTAAACTCTCGCCCCTCTTTTCATCAATCTCACAACCGCACACTCCTCCCCCTATCTAGCTAGTAGTTGGGCCTCTCGCACCACCTCCTAGCTCCATTCTCTCTGTCTATCCGTCTCGCTGGGCCTTATTTGCCTCTAACAAATGGACGTACACCGACCGATCTCTCGCTATACATATAGCTATCTAGGTCCTTATAACTCGTTTTTACCCACACGTCAATCGATCTACCTCATTAGTTGTGTCTCTCCCTTCCTCCGACAAACAACAATTGATCTACTGATCTAGTTAGGTTTGCTTACCAAACACATGGTTCCCCTTCATCATCCATGGATGTGTCTCGACAGATCTATCACGCACAGGCACACAGAGAAACACATCCCCACTCTTATTGGTAACATTGCAGTTCCACCCTCAGTTTGTCTAGTAGGCCTCTCCCACCATCTTCGAGAAGCAACTCCATCACCCATCTAGCACTCTACCCCTCTCCCTCCCTCTCCTTCCCTCTCTCCTCTCTCTCTCTTTGTCCCATCATATTTCCCGTCCTTCAGTTATGTATGGATGTCGACCGATCTCCCTCAAGACATAGCTGGGTCTCTCCTTCTCAACACATATACGAGTCATTCTACCTCTATAGTTAGGCATCTACCTACCCCTCCCCCACCCCTCCCCCACACACACCGATACATCGAGCGCTCTAGTCATGTCTCCCTGCCACACACTAACTTGACATGTGCCCTCTAACGTTCCGGTAGGCCAGTCGCCCTATATCTTTGACTTGCACACACACACAATTTCGATGGCTCTCTTCATCGATCTCGCACCCACCCACTTGATCCTCTCTTCGACTCTATCGATAGCTATGACCCCTCCCTCTCTTCTCATGGATTGCCCGAACCTCTATGTATGATATGGATAGGCCTCCATTTCACACACATTGCATGCAAAATTTTGTTTGAGATGTCATCGACACATATTCCCACAAATAATTCATGAAATCAACCCCCACCCCACCCCCACCCCAAAACAAAAAAACACTCACGAACGCGGTTTGTATCTCTCACACACACCCACGTAGGTGGGGGATGTGCACGAAGAGAAGAGGTGCATGCACGGCGCACGTACTCCCATCTCTTTCCCAACCACACCCGCGCGAGTACACGGTGGAGCTCATTTCTGTATGAAAGAGGCAGCCCATGTGGTAATTTGGCACGTGTACTAGTTGTCCACTTGGTGGAGGGAGGATCGTCTACCACGGGTGAACAAACAAATTGCGACTTGACGTGTTATGTTAAAAAAAGAGGCAAACCATGTGGGGCCTACCTTAGAGGCAAGGCTCTATACACTGGAGTACTTCTGATGTGTCCCGTCAACTCGCAGAACGAGGAGAAGCTTGCTTAGTATGCCGTCTCCCTCATTTCTAAATATAAGTCTTTGTAGAGATTTCACCATGAACCACATGCAGATGTATATAGATGCATTTTAAGTGTAGATTCATTCATTTTGTTCCGTATGTAGTGGAATCTCTACAAAGACTTATCTACTAGTAATAGCTAGCCTCGACTACTAGCAATTCTCTATCCTCTCCTTGAGCCACATCATCAAAATTGATGTAGCTGTTAGATGAAGTAAATCAGTCCATAATAGCCGTCTGATCTAGACGTTGAGAGGTTCCGCACTAAGCCACATGCAAGCATGCAGAAATACCGTGGCACATGTATGTGAGTGGGTTTTAAATCACATCAACATGTTTGCATGCAAGCATGCACCAGTAGCATGCATGTAAGTGAGCTTTTAAGTCCCATTAACATGTCAAAAAGAAAAATATAATCCCATTATGCAGTAGGAGTTGGCTGATCTTTTTTCCTTACGTGGGATGATCTAAATGATGGTGGGAGTTTATTTAGTTTGGCTACCATATTTTTCATGAGGTTATAGAGTTTTTTAGTTCTATGAAATCAATAATTTTGCACAGAGAGATATATCGTTGCTCCGCGGCAATGCACGGGGACTCATCTAGTAATATTTAGGAACGGAGGGAGTACTATGTAAAGATTTAGGTGTCGCACGGTGATAGTGTGAGGTGGGCCATGTAATCACTGAGCCAGCATGTTTTCACTGCTCTTGCATGCTTCCGCTGTAAGAATGGAGAAAATTGTAATCTAGTAGTAGTAACTCCTTTCGTCGAAAGTGTGGGACATCCAGCAGTCCTACCACCTCAGTAATAAAGACCAATGAGCCGTCAAATCACATAGACCCAGCTGTAAGTTGGACGGACGAAGCAACCATCACTCTTGCGCTAGTGAGAGGTCGCGTCCGCTCTGCCTAGGCATGAATGTGGCACCGATTGTTTGGAGCGGTGCTGACCGTTTCAGGCGGGAAGCGCGCGCGGGCGATGGAGGGGCTTTGGGTGGGCCAGGCTGGTCAGGAGCGGGCGTGGCAGCTGTCCGCATGTCCCTACCGGACACGCACGGAAATGAGAGGATGCACTGACTCTCGCGGCTAAAATCGTACACTACACAACATCTCTCTGTAGGAGTAGGTCGATCTGTCGCTCTCTCTAACACACACATGCTGTTAAACACACACACACACACACGCACCTTGGTCCCGTTGCACCTTCTAATGTGACTTATTACACCTAGACGGAGGGAGTAGTAAGTATACGAGATACGGTGGCACACTGACTTAAGTCGAACACAAGTGCCCAAAATTTGTGTGCATGTTATAATAAGGATTCACTTAAAATAGTACGTGAGCGAACAGAGGGATCAATTGGACAATGTTCCTGAGCAGTAGCGAGATGTGTGAGGTAAGAAACACCGCCAACGCTTTTATTTTTTCTTATTAATTTGTTTGTTTCACCCTCTGACAGGTGGGACCCAACGTACTACGCGGAGAGAGGTAAGGTGACTAAGGCTGCATTATTTCTGCGCCACTGTGGATAGTCTTCCACCAAAGCCACATGACACGATTATGATTGAAATTGCAATGACTCCCACACACACAAAAAAACACGTCATGCTTGTCACACGAATGCAGGAATGTATAAAAGGTTATTTCCCTCTCGTTGAACATAATGGGAGGGTTGTGTAGCTGGTAAGCCTGTTCGCTCATCAAACTTGAGGTCTCGGGTTCGATAATTACACTTGAGCATAATTTGTGCCAGGAGGATTCTTTGACTGGTCAAAATGTTTTCTAGGGTTTGCACGCTCCACACTCTCTCTCTAGTATATATATACATGCTGGAGCCTCAGCGCTTGTAGTTGCTCTCTTCACACTCTCTCGCCCTCTCCCGCTGGAGCCTCAACGCTTGTAGTTGCTCTCTTCACACTCTCTCGCCCTCTCCAGATCTAAACAAGACTTCGTTAGCCTCTCTCTCCCCTCACTGCTGCTCAAAGAGCCGGCAGGATCCGTCCACCGGGAAGGGAAGGAGGCTTAACGCTGTCGCAGTCGGCGAGGGACTACCGGCGCAGCTGTTCACTTTCCACCCAGCGGCGGCGTGGTAGGGCCTCCGGCCCCTTCTTCTTCGCGGCCGTCCTGTCGCCCACCGAATCATGCCCCAAGAACCTTAAGGTATAATTTACTTACTCCACATGCATTGCTCTAGCTGCATGTATACCATGAATCTAGGACGTGGTTCAAAGAGGAAAGGAGTGGGGGAAAGTTGTGGGAAAAGTTGTATATAGCATGAATCTAGGACGTGGTTCAAAGAGGAAATGAAGGGGGAAAGTTCTATAGCATGAATCTAGGACATGGTTCAAAGAGGAAAGGAATGGGGGAAAGTAGTGGGGAAAGTTGTATCGCATAAATCTAGGACGTGGTTCAAAGAGGAAAGGAAGGGGCGAAAGTACTAGTTCAAAAAGGAAAGGAAGGGACAAGGCTGTAGAGTTTGAGCAGGACTAGATTTGCTGCGCTCACATAGGGAAAGGTGTCTAAAGATAACAAAACTGGGACCAACACAAATATGCTCCTTGGTTGTTTGTTCTTTGTTGCAACATATTGTGCATGACCACCGTACATCGGTAGATGCACATGGTGCTGATGCGTCCACTGTCCCGTGCAACTCATTAGCTGTTGTTAATCTAAGGCCCAGTTTGGTTAAAAACTCCCTAGTCCCTACATGCTTGGTTCCAGGGACTAAACATGGACTAGAGGTTATTAAATGACATGCTAAAAGACCATGTTACCCCTAGTAATGAACTAATAGAGACAAGGTGTGATGTGTGGCATGGGAAACTGTTGGAAAAAGTCCCAAAAAGACTCCCTCGGTGTTGGGGATATTACTATTGGACATAAACCGGCCAGGAGTGGCCGGGTTAGCTCTATGAAGGCTAGGAGCCCATGAAGACGTGATGATGGAGGCGCTTTACGAAGGCCCAAGGCCCAAAGGTGAGTTAAGGCCTGTAGACGTAAACCAACTTTATCATGTAACTTGTATTGTAAGTAGAAGGAATAGAGACCGAGCCGGACACATTTATGATCCGGCCTCGGGAATTTGTAAACCGGCGGGCGTCGACCTGTGTATATAAAGGGAGGACCTAGCAGCGGTTTAGGGACGACAGACAACAACTCGAGAGCCAGGCAAAGCGGATTTGCTCCCTGGTCATCGAAACCCTAGCAATACCAATCACAACTAGACGTAGGCTTTTACCTTCATCGAAGGGGCCGAACTAGTATAAAAACCCTCGTGTCCCCTTGTCTAGTTTAACCCCTTTAAGCTAACCCGTAGCGATGGCTCCATGACTAAGTCCTTTCACGAGGACATCTGCCGTGACAAACCCACGACAGTTGGCGCCCACCGTGGGGCTATCACATGATGGTTTCAAGTTCTTGAAGGGCAGCTTTGATGGACTCAAGGGATACGCTGTGGGCCGGATGACGAAGAGTCATCGCGGCAAGCTCTACATCGATGATGCAGGATGGGGCCCGGAGGCCGGTTCAATCGAATACGGGTACCGGGTCCCCTTTGTAGGATTCACGTCTTCATCAGCAAGATCGGCGAACCGGGCCGTGAGCCAGACACCTGCACCGACATCGTCGAGGTGGCTCAGCGTGCAAGCCCTTCCCCAGTTCAGCCCGTGGCAAGGCATGTTTTCATAGGTGTCATCCATGGGGCAGAATATGAGGACGGACCGACATCTGATGGAGAAACCGTTGTCTGCTCCGACGACGAGTCTTCTTGAGAAACCGAATCGCTATATTAGTTGCAGGACGGCCGGATTAGTGGAGGCTCCGAGGGCAACAGTATTCCGGACTCCCTTGATCTGCCAAACCGGGTCGCTATCTTCATGGTCGGTACACAATCAGCGCCCACTCATCAACCGCCGCAGCAATGCTCTCTGGTTCAGCAACAGCCACGCCGATGGGAGCAGGGGACTCTGCACCACCTCTGGCTCAAGTTCTGTCTGACTTGTTCGACGCTTTGGCAACATTGATGGCCGCAGAGGTAGATGCAGCAGCCCGGGATCAGCACAATGCGGAGATCGCAAAGGTGAAAGATCAGATAACTCAGGTTAAAGCGGACCTAGTAGCGGAGAACACTAGGATGGCTACAGAACGGGCCGAGTTGGAAGCTCAGGCCTACCGGCTTAGGCTGGATCGGAATGCCTCGGAGGAAGTCATGAGAAGAAGATACCAGTCTCATCTCCCGCCAAGTTATGAGCCAAGAAATCTCTTCAACACGCCAAGAGCAGGAACTAGTAACCAGCCAGTATTAAACCGGACGGAGGCGCCGGGGACAGGAGCGCCGGTTCAGCCGCACACGATGGACCCGCCTCGTCAGAATAACATTGTGCCATAGTATGTTCCAACGCCCCCAGGGCATTACTCCAACCCGCTGGACAACATTGTGGCCGCCGCTTCATGATTGGCAGCCCTCCCAACCGACGGCGAATCACCAGTTGCGATTGAGGCACGACGGGCCAGAGAGCTCCTTCAAACAGCTTTAAACCAGCAGCAGGCTTATTCTCATAGTCGTGAGAGGATTCATTCCACCCCCCGTCCGAGCCGGAGCTACAGCAGGCACGTCGAGGATGAACCGGCCGTATCAAGCAGCGCACGTCACCGTAACTCGCCGCGAGGGCACAACCTGGCAGGAGGAGGTGCTAATGCGCAGGATGTGGTGGACCATGGTCGGGCACGTTGAGAGGACGAGTTAGCAGCTCTGCATGGAGCCCGTCAACCTACTCCGGTTCACCCTGTCGCTTCAGTGGAGCTAGGTGTGGTATTCAGTTCCTTATGGGTGCCGTGTCTCACCCCCGCTTTGCGTAATGTGCGACTGCCAAGGGATTTCAAAGGCCCTCGTAAGGTACCTAACAACACCGCTGATCTGCAACCAGAGGCATGGGTTGAAAGCTACTAGATGGCAATGGAGATGTTAGATGTTGATGAAGCAGTATGTGCTAAATACTTCACCATGATGTTGGAAGGGATAGCTCATACTTGGTTGAAGAGCTTACCAGCTAACTCTGTTAGATCATGGGCCGAATTGAAGCACCAGTTTATCCAGAACTTTAAGGATACTTGTAAGTAGCCTATGTCAATTATGGACCTGGCCGCTTGTGTCCAAGAGGATGGGGAGTCTACAACCCATTGGGTGAAACAGGTCTCAGCTATTCTGCATTCATCGGATCGCATCAATGCAGATACCGCAGTGCTAACGTTGGAGGGTAACTGTCGTCTTCTGCCGCTCAAATATAAATTAGGAAGGCTCAAACGTCATTGCAATGATATGTCAACACTTATGGCCGCTTTGGTTAAATACGCCGATTCAGATAATACCAAAGACCCCGACTCAGAGGAGGACAAACCGGGGAAGGGGAAAAAGAACGGCAACACCAAAGGGTAGCAGCATAATCCGGCAGGCTATAATGGTAAGCGCAAGGCTGACAACAGTTTGGACTTTGTGGCTAACACCAATGCTCAGGAGAACGGTCAGCGCCGTAAGGGCAAGCAGCCCCAGAGGGGCGGAGGTTCAGGCCCCAATTTAGAGCGCCTATTAAATCAACCTTGTCCAAAGCATGTGTGACACTCCAAAATTTTTACTTTGGTTTTCAAAAAAAAAAACTTTGTGGTTTTTGAAAAGAGGCCATTTAATTTTTTTTTCAGAAAACCTTCCTCTTAAAAAACTTTCTTTCCTTTGGCAAGGTCTTTATTCTTGCTTCAAACTTTGGTGTTTGACCTTTTGAAACTTCTTCTCTGTTGGTTCTCTCTCAAATTATTTTGGGAGTTTAATCTTTTTTCTTTTAAAAAGAAACTCCATGAAATTTGGGATTTTCATATCTTGGAACCACCATGACTTGGCATTTTTGCCCATGTGGTAAAACCCCTCCAAAACCTCCCCTACACCTTGTGATCAACCTAAGTTCTCTGTCCCAACTAATCCAAACAAGTTTTGGATTTTTCTCTAATTATTTTTCCCCTCAATTCAATTCTGAAAATTATTTGGAGCCTGAGAGATTTTCAAAGCAAGTGCCCTATTGCTTTTGAGTTTTGACCTCAAACCAATTCTCCTGGATTGTCCTTAGCATCCATAACCCAGAACCATCTTGATCCACTCCTCCTCTTTTCAAAATTTTCAAAATTCAGTCTCTGCAAGTTTGGACCAGATTTGCCAAATTTGGTGAAATTCATATCTACACTCCTCCAAAAATTCCACCAAAATTCAGGCAGCCTATTTGAGCAATGAGAAGCCACTCCACCAAAAATCAGCTCAAGGAAAAATCCCTACATGCCTGGATCATTCTGTCGAACACCTAGCATGCACTGTTTTCCTTACACTTTCAGAAATTCGGTTAAATTCAGTTTTCAGTTTCGACAGTTTCAGTCACGCGGCCACAGTGCACTTGGCACGTTGCTCGCGGCCTCGCTTGCTTGTCCGAAGCTTCACACGTGCACTTGGCGCGACCCTGGCGTCGGTGGCGCCCTGGCCCGCCTGCGCCGGCGTGTCTTGCGGCGGCCGGCTCCCCGTAACGGCCGACAGGGAGGAGAACGGCGGCGCAACGCCGTTCGGCGCCGCCCAAATCCTCTGGTAGCTCCGCGTGGCCGTCTCCGTGCCAGCGCACGCATGCGGCACCGTCGCCGTGGCGCAGCACGCACGGAGCGCGCTCTCTGCCGCCGACGGGCCCGCGCCGCCCCGTTCCGTCGAGCTCGACCCAAACACCCAAACCCCGGCCAGTTTAGCACTAAAACGGAACCATTGAACCTCCGTGATGACGCTCGACTCCCTAACCACCCCGACCGAGCACTGTGCCACCGTAATCGCTCGCCAGGAATCTCCGTTCACGGCAACCGCCTCGGGCCGCCTATAAAAAGGGGCCCCAAGCTCACCCTCGTGCACGCAGCATCACCACTCCTCACCAAAGCCCCGCCAGGCCACTAGGGGGACCTCGAGGAGGTCTCCTTCCCCAGCTCCGGCCGCCCCGATCCGCCTCGGCCTCCAGCTCGATTCACTTCGGTGAGGCCACCTCCGGCGCCCAAACCTCGTCCGTAGCCCTCTCTTGCACCCAGTAGTCTAACCGCCACCTCAATTTAATCTTTGCAGCCCTCTCCGACGAGCTCCATCCACGCCCGAACCACCGTCCGCCGGAGTTGAGACCGCCGTCGACGTGGTGCTCACCGGCAACCAACACCACCACCCACCGTTGCGGAAGGACACGGTGAGCACATTGGTAATCTCTGATCCCCATGCCTCGCCGTGGATCGCCGCCGGCGACCACATCAGCTCTCGGGCGCCGACGAGCCTCGTCCCTCCCATTTGAAATTTAAACATGACAAGTGGGACCCGCTGTCAGCCTCTCTGTCCTTTCTAAACGAAGCGTTATCTGAAAACACCTTCGGGCAGAATGCGTTTTCTCTTCGGGCTGGCGTAGTCGCTACCGAAGCGTTTTCTGTTTTTATAAACTAGCCCCTGGAAATCTTCTGTTTCATTACAGATAAGTCCCTAGACAAAAACCCTTATAACTTTTAATCAGAAAAGTATTTTTGATTGATTCTTTTTCTGTTCTCTTTAAAATTTTGTCTAGTTTTTTATCAGATTTATTTGAAAAATATTTGGTTTACCTTCTGTGCTCTCCTTGGTATTTACGTTAGCGCATATATTTTCTTTAAACCGTAGATACCGAAGGAGGTGACGGAGCCGCGAACTTCACCGAGCTAGGCTCCGACTACTCTGAACCAGGCAAGCATGTTTGAACTTTTGATATGATGAGTGTCTTGGCATGTTTTGCATTTAGTTAGTTTCATGACATGTTGGTGAGCATACCGATGAACGTTATTTCATGTGATAATAAGGTGAGTGAGTTCAATGATCCATACGTGGATGTATGTGAATATGAATGGCCATGTGTTGGCATGAGGATGGGTACGACGGCAGTGTTGTAGCATGCCAGTCTTACGCCAGACTATGTGACTTCAGTGTCAAACCATATCGGTCCAGTACCTATCATTTCCTTTCTTGTACTACCACATGTTTTCCGCAAGGAATATGGTTTAGTAAGTTGCAAACCGCTTTCATGGTACACACCAAAGAGGAGAGGCCGTGATGATGGTTCCATGGCCCTGGATTAAAGCCAGTCATCCGGTCAGGGGGCATGGGTGTTTCCGGTTGGGACCGAGAGGGGGGCACCCCTTAGAGCGCGCGTATATAAATTTGATCCCATGCTATTCGAGATTGTGATCTCCCCGTCTCAAAAGTTTTTCTTGGACGATGACTAGGGTGATTCCTAGCATCGAGAGGTAGGATGGGTGTGTACCGGTTAGCTGTGTTTTCTTCTGAAATACCATAAACGGAACTAGTCCTTCGTGACTACGGTAATCCGTTGGCTGTGGGAAAAATTTTGTACAAACTCTGCAGAGTCATATATTCCTCCAAATCATCTCTTCCATGTCAAGTTTCGTTCCATCTTATCCTAATCAATTGTCAGCTTTGATGACAGAGACTCCGGTGAATCGCATGAGTGCTAAGTCCGGTTGAATGATTATCCCCGTGGATGGACTAACCCGTTTATTCTCATGGATTGAATGTTTATTATGAGTATTATTTACTGGTGAATTTAAAGCCCTTTCTGCGATGTCGCTCAGACGTCCGACTGTGGCATTTCTTTTAAAGCCCTTTCTGCGATGTCGCTCAGACATCCGACTGTGGCATTTCTTTTAAAGCCCTTTCTGCGATGTCGCTCAGACATCCGACTGTGGCATTTCTTTTAAAGCCCTTTCTGCGATGTCGCTCAGACGTTCGACTGTGGCATTTCTTTTAAAGCCCTTTATGTGGCGTCGCTCAAACGCCCGACTGTGGTATTTCTTTTAAAGCCCTTTATGTGGTGTCGCTAAGATGCCCGATTGTGGCATCATTTTCCTTATTTTTTTATTTGTTCACCTTTCGAGGCGTCGTTTCTGACACCCGATCGGTCTTTATTTATGCTCTGTGGGATTTCAGGCGGACTACCGCCGTTTCCCTTTTTACTTACCCCGTTATGCCAATTTTTATTTATTGTGCATTAAGGAATTAATCATATTGCATCCATGCACGCATTTGTTATATCTTACGTCCGAACTGTCTTGCGAGTACTTTCAAAGTACTCACTGGCTTGTTGATTTGGCCAGATGTTGACGAAGGCGATCTCATGGATGAAGAGTTCGATAGCGAGTCCGACACTTAGAGGAGTCCCAGTCAGTCTCGTGCGACCCTGGACTTGGTCACTGTTTTATATCCGCTTCCGCTACCAAATAAATTTATCGAGCCTCACCTCGACGTTCGATGAAATGATATGCTTAGAGTCTTGTATTTCCCTTCCCGCTGAGCTTTTCCACCACCAACCTATCCATGAGTCAGTAGTATGTCTCCACACCATTGTGTCCTGTCCGCCATTATGTATGATTATTGGCGTGCTTGTAATAATTTGGTTGAGCGACCGCAGTTCAACCCTGTAATATATTTCATGCTACTGGCTTATTGTATCAAGAAATTGTCTACCAGTGAGGAGGATTTCTCTCATACTGGACTCAAAAGACTGGTTTGTCAATAAATATTTTTATTGGAAAACCGGTCGTGACAGCATGGATCAAAGGAGAAGCCGGCATCGCATCTTTGGAAGGACTGTTATATCATGCGAGAGTTCAAGAACTCCAATATGTTTCAGTACGATAATGGCCTGCCCGGCAGTTCAGGAGGTGGTTTTCACAGGCCGGGTTACGGAGGCGGCAACTCCGGTTCAGGATTTCAGGGCAATCAAACCGGACACAACAATCAAGGGAACCAGGGCAACCAGGGAGGTTACAACCATCAGGGGAACCAGCAGCAGCAACAGTCGGGTTATCAGAGCAATCCGAAGCAGTTAAATAGTGGGCAGTATCATGTCTTCACCACTAGCTTGTGCAAGCGTGATCAGAAGCTTCACAAGAGGGATGCAAACTCTGTTGAACCGGTGGTGCCTCAGTATTTGCGCTGGTCTGGGCAACCCATTTTATGGAGTCAAGAGGATCACCCGCCCCGGGTTGAGAATCCAGGTCACCTGGCCTTAGTGGTGGCTCCTCAAGTTGGGGAGTATAAGTTCACCAAGGTGCTCATGGATGGGGGAAGTAGTATCAACATTCTATATTATGATACCTTCCGTCGTATGGGGTTGACAGATAAGAATCTTAAACCGTCAAACACCGTTTTCCATGGTGTGGTGCCCGGTAAGTCTGCATATCCAGTGGGCAAGATAGCCTTAGAGGTGGCTTTTGGAGATGATCATGATTCAAGGTCAGAAACATTGACTTTTGAAGTGGTAAAAATCAAAAGTCCGTATCACGCTCTGTTCGGGAGACCGGCTTACGCTAAGTTCATGGCGAGGCCGTGTTATGTTTATAAGCAGCTTAAAATGCCAGGTCATAAGGGGACCATCACAGTACATTGGAGCAGGAAGATCGCATTGGAATGTGAAGAAGGTGATGCGACTTATGCTGAGTCGGTTTGTGCCACAGAAGAGCAAAAGTTTTACAAAGACAAGGTTGATCCGGCAGATATGACTTCTTTGAAAAAGCCAACTATGGAACACGATCCGGCGTTGAAGTTTAAGTCGGCCACAGATACTAAGATGGTTGATTTTGTTCCTGTTGATTCATCCAAGCAGTTCAGCATCAGTGCTAACTTGGATCCCAAATAGGAAAGCGCGCTCATCGAGTTCATTCGTGAGAACCGGGACATCTTTGCATGGAATCCTTCTGACATGCCAGGTGTATCGAGGGAACTCGCTGAGCACACACTTAACATTGATCCTAAGTTTAAACCGGTCCAGCAGTTTCTCCGCCGCTTCAATGAAGAAAGGCACAAGGCTATTGGTGAAGAGGTAGCTCGGTTGTTGGCCGTAGGGTTTATCGTGGAGGTCTTTCACCCAGAGTGGTTGGCTAATCCGTGCTGGTTCTCAAGAAAAACGACACTTGGCGTATGTGTGTAGATTACACAGACTTGAACAAGGCTTGCCCAGCAGATCCCTTTGCCCTCCCTCATATTGTTCAGATTATTGATGCTACGGCGGGTTGTGACCGTTTGTGTTTTTTGGACGCTTATTCTGGTTATCATCAGATCAAAATGGCAGTTAAGGACTAGGAGAAGACAGCTTTTATAACTCCTTTTGGAGCCTTCTGCTATGTCTCCATGCCCTTTGGGCTCAAGAGTGCCCAGGCAACTTATCAACCTTGTGTTCAGAATTGTCTTCATAAGCAGATTGGGCGCAATGTTCATGTATATGTGGACGATATTGTGATAAAGTCCAGGAAGGAGGAAACATTGATAGATGACCTGAGAGAAACCTTTGACAACCTTCGGGTTTACAAAATGATGCTCAATCCGGACAAATGTGTTTTCGGTGTCCCGGCAGGCAAACTCTTGGGTTTTCTGGTGCCAAACCGGGGCATTGAGGCCAATCCGGAAAAAATTCAGCAATTACATCTTTGGCTAAACCGGCGTGTATCAATGATGTTCAACATTTGGCCGGACGGATTGCGGCTCTGAGCCGGTTTATCAATCATCTCGGGGAGAAGGCTATCCCTTTATACCAGATGCTAAAGAAAACATATGATTTGTCTGGAGCGAGGCAGCTGATAAGGCGTTTGAGGATCTGAAGAAGCAGTTAGCTGAACCACCTGTGCTTGCAGCTCCGATCGATAAAGAGCATTTACTACTGTATGTGTGTGCTAATGCCCAATCTGTTAGCGTGGCTATTGTTGTGGAGCGCAAGGAGGCTGGAAAGGAATATCCGGTTCAACGGCCGGTTTATTATATCAGTGAGGTGCTTATTGAATCAAAGCAGAGATATCCACATTGGCAGAAGCTACTGTATGGAGTATTTATGGCAAGCCAGAAGCTCAGACATTATTTTCAGGGTCATCCTATCACAGTGGTCAGTTCAGCCCCTCTGGGTGATATCATTCAAAACAGAGAAGCAACTGGCCGGATTGCCAAGTGGGCTATTGAGCTTGGACCTCACGGGCTCAAATACATACCTCGCACAACGATTAAATCCCAAGCACTCATGGACTTCATCAATGATTGGACAGAGTTGCAGGCACCAGAGGAAAAGCCAGATAACACATACTGGACTATTCACTTTGATGGATCCAGACAGTTGGAGGGCTCGGGGGCTAGAGTCATACTAACTTCCCCACGAGGTGATAAGTTTTGTTATGTCCTCCGTTTAATGTTCCCCTGTACTAACAATGCAGCTGAGTATGAGGCCTTACTCCGCGGTCTTCGGATGGTTAAGGAGATGAACTTAAGCCGGGTTAAGTGCTTTGGGGACTCGGATCTGGTGGCTCAACAGGTGTCTGGCACTTGGGATTCTAAAGACCCACTCATGGCTGCATATTGACAAGAGGTGGACACGGTAGGTGGTCACTTTAAGGGTTATCAAGTTGACCATATAGACCGGCGAAAGAACAAAGCGGCGGACGCTTTAAGCATAAACTGGTCCCACCAAATGTCTTCCTTGATGTACCGCATAATCCGTCGATCAAGATACCAATAGAGGAGGAGTTGGCTATTCCTGACCCGGAGGCTCAATTGGTGGCAACTTTGCATATCATACCGGATTGGACAATCCCGTACCTGGCTTACATGAACCGGGGCGAGTTACCAGAAGATGAAAGCTTGGCCCGACAGGTAATCCAGCGTTCCAAGTCAATGACCATAATCAACGGGGAGTTACATCGTTACAACGTCACAGGGGCAATTCAGCGTTGTGTCTCTCCTCAGGAGGGTTGTGAGATTTTGCGAGAAATCCATGAAGGGATTGTGGTCACCACGCCGGTTCAAAGTCTTTGGTGGCTAAAGCTTTTAGTCACGGTTTTTATTGGTTAACAACTCACGTTGATGCTGAAGATTTAGTTAAACGATGTGACGGTTGTCAAAAATTTGCACGCCATGCTCATATTCTGGCTCAGGAATTGAGGATGATTCCAATAACTTGGCCATTTGCAACTTGCGGGCTTGATATGGTTGGACCCTTTAAGCGATCCAAGGACAAAAGACTCACTTATTAGTAGTTGACAAGTTTACCAAATGGGTGGAAGCAGAGCCAGTCAGTAAGTGTGATGCGGCCACGGCGGTTCAATTCATCAAAAAGGTGATATTCTGGTTTGGTTTTCCACACAGTATTATAACTGATAATGGTACTAATCTGTCAAAGGGAGAGATGGAGGAATTTTGCCAACGTGAGCACATCCGGCTTGATATCGCATCGGTGGCTCACCCCCAATCTAATGGTCAAGCGGAGAGGGCAAATCAAGAAATTTTGAGAGGCATTAAACCCCGGCTCATGGTTCCTTTGAAGCGGACACCGGGTTGTTGGGTTGAGGAGTTGCCTTCTGTGTTATGGAGCATCAACACCACACCTAACAGATCTACGGGTTACACGCCTTTCTTCATGGTTTATGGAGCGGAGGCAGTTCTTCCTAGTGACATCCGTCACGTCTCGCCCCGTGTGGCAGCTTTTGTGGAAGCCGATAATGAGATAACACGCCAAGACTCACTGGACCTGTTAGATGAGGAGCGTGATCTCGCAGCAGCACGTTCGACGATTTATCAACAAGATCTCCGGCATTATCACAGCCGTCGGGTTAAGACCAGAACCTTTCAAGAGGGCGATCTGGTGCTCCGACTCATCCAGGATTAGACTGATATGCACAAGTTATGCCCACCTTGGGAAGGACCCTTTGTGGTCAGCAAGAATTTGCATAACGGGTCATACTACCTCATTGATGTTTGAGAGCACAAAGACTCACGTAAATCGAAGGAGGATACCAAGCAGCCGTGGAATATAGCTCTTCTTCGGCCTTACTATACTTGAGCCACATGCTCTTCTTATGTACATATTTATGATAATGTATATATAATAAACCGGAGCCTCGAATAAAGCGGGGTCTCTGTTCTTTTTACATCATGTGTGAGCCTACAAGATCTTCTATTGTCAAAACGGAGTTTTGTTAAACCGGCCTATATGGCCGTACAGAGATAAAGAAAATCACTAGGGGGCTTGGTCGTATCCGAACCATAGCTACACCTCTTGATCGGTTTAAAACCACAAAGGGATATCACTAGGGGGCTTGGTTGTCTTCACACCATAGCTACACCTCTTGATAGGCTTTAAGCCAAAAGGAAATTATATGGAGCCAAAGAGAGTCTGTTGTGTTAGGCACAGCTCAAACATAGGTAACCATCGAGCACAGCTCACATACTACCTGGGGGCTCTTTGCTTCTCAAAGAACAATGAGTTTGAACCCTTGTAATAGGCTATCAAGCCAGGCTTGGAAGCCAGGTGTATTCACCTAAAACCCCTGGTTATCCTGCCTCTTTAAGTAAGCCACTCCGTCCAGGTAAACCTGGTATGACCCATCGAACGTTTGACAAGTCAATCCCATGGACCCTGAACTTGTCAAAGTTAAATCGGTGATTGGTTAAAGATTGAGGTCCATCTTAAAAGGCTTTGCAAGATGTTTTAACTCAGCGGCCTGGCAGCCCATGAAAAGCCTCGATTTAGGGCCTGGCAGCCCATGAAAAGCCTCGATTTAGGGCCTGGCAGCCCATGAAAAGCCTTGCATATTTCTTTTGTTTTTGCTAGTTTTATGATAAGGGATTTATAAATATTCTTCTGACAAACCGGTGTTCATTACAACCCGGCTTAACTTTCAGTGCTTAGTTGTCAGTACATGATCAGATTCTAAACCGGTAGCAAACTACTCCGGTCTGATTTTGACTAGATGTCACCAGCCTTATACGAACAACTCAACGACTTTTTAGCCCAGTGTGATTTCTACATGAAACGGCAACAGGGCCAGGAGTTATCAATACTCTGGATTGGTGTTTTCACCTCTACCATACAAGCAGTTGGTCAACCAACGAGGTATGTCACGGATATTATTTATTTTATCTAATTAATACAAACTTTGATTATTCATCCAAGTCTTGTATATTTTTTGCGCATCATGACCCGTCCAGTGGTAAACCACTAGGACACTTTCAAGTTCTTGTATCCAGGAACACAAATCATCATGGACTATGCATAAATAGATCCCGAAAGTGAAACAAGTTTTCCCAATATCAAGCAACATAAACATGCTCGATGGCATGTCAGATAAGGGTGTTTTTGCTATCCTATTACAAGAAGCTTCAAAACGGCTCCACGGGAATAATTGTTTCAAGCAATGGCACACAGTAGCTGGTAGCCCGGCTGCCAGTTTAGGATGCTTCATCGGGACGTCTTGACAATTGAGGGTCATTTGGTGCAATCACCTCTTCTTCATCCCTCCCCAGATGCTGGAAATCAACCGTTAACCAATCGATTCCGGTTAAAGCTTGAAACACGGCTTCTTCATGGATAAGGCTGGAGGGGTTAATGTCAGGAGCGTAAGTATGCTTACGGATTGGAGGCACAAGTTCTTCAACTTCATGGATTTCAGCAGGCTGTCTCTTGCCTTCAGTGTCGTAAACCGGCTGGAAATGAGATAAGTCTGTATCCTCTGCCAGTTTGCTGGCTATTAGCCGCATCTCTTTGGTGAGCCTTCGGAGATCATCATTGTTGAAGTTTGAACCGTCCTCCTTCACTCCTGGATAACCTTTAATGATGTCATCCGCTTCAAGATCAGGAATCCATGCCTTGGCCCGGATTAGTGCGGTTAGCGCTCCCGCTCTTGCGGCTGCCTTCTTCAGTTCGGTAATCCGGGCTGGTAGCATGGCCAGCTTCTCAAGGGTTTCTTTTATCAGTGATGGCGCCAGCTTGTTGTAAGCTGCAGTACAAATAGCACATTGGGATCCAGAATACAGCTGTTCAATTAAGGTGTAAGCCGCTTTAAGCTTCATCCGCATATCCGTGCCCATATGAGCAATACGAGTGCCTGTCATGGTTTAATATCAGCAAACTGGTAAATGTTAAGATCTCATGACTCAGATAAACAGCATCAGGAGATACTTACCAAACACGGTGGAAGTCATAGCATTGATCTATCGCTTCAAACCAGTCAGTTCATCTA
Source organism: Triticum dicoccoides (assembly GCF_002162155.2). NCBI lineage: Eukaryota > Viridiplantae > Streptophyta > Magnoliopsida > Poales > Poaceae > Triticum > Triticum dicoccoides. Next base: position 632,215,095 of record NC_041384.1, on the reverse strand, counting down.
CAACTGGCTTCAGAGCTGCTTCTGCGTCTTCGGCTTTCTTGGTTAAACTGGCTTTTCAGCTTCCCAGTCACCACGCTCCTTGTTAAAAGTCTCTTTTAATTTCTCCACAGCTGCCAGGGCTTTGGTCAGCTCCTCTTTTGCTTTCGAAGCCTCTGCTTGTTGGGACTTCACATTTTCCTGCAGATCAACGGTTCGAGCATCCCTATTATTTAGCTCGGCCTGCAAAGGTGAAGATATGTCAACAATAGGATATGTATTTTCGAAGTACTAAGCGTATAACACGTTATGCACTTCGTACTTGGGGGCTAATGCCTATTTGCTCTATTATCAACAAGTCTCAAGTACAATGCAAGCATTATCCTTAACACTTGGGGGCTAATATACATCTGTTCAAAACTGATGCATGGATTCAAGACTCGGGTTACCTCGCAAAGCTAAACCGACCCTTGGGGGCTACACCGATGAAAGCAACATAACTACATTTATGGAGTATCAGTTTTTTCTTGCGGACTTGACGTGTGGACAATCAACATGTAAGGATTAAGGTATTACAAAGTCCCGGTTTAAGATTGGCATCATAAAACGGCCCTTGGGGGTTACATGGGCTGATGTTGAGATTTTGGAATCGAGAAAAGAAAGGAGATGAAAATACCTCATAGCGTTCCTTCATCAGATTCACCAAACCGGCTTCATAGTCACGGTTTGAGTGCAGACGGTTTAAAAAACCGGAGCGAAGTTCTTCAGCACTGAGATGAGCATAACCTGATAAATCAGTGCTCCATTTACCCTTTTCCCTGGCAGCATGTTCTTCTTTGGCACTATGTTGGGCCAAGATTACAGGATGGCCAGGAGAGCTGTGGCCCATGCCAGTAATGATAACATCATCTCTTTGGCCTCCAGTAGTTTTTGCGGGTGATGATGGAGTGTCAGTAGCTCTCACCGGACTAGCCCGGATTGGAGCTGCCGGTTCAGTGTCAAACACAGCAGTGTCAGCTTTTGGTTGTTCATCAATATTCTGGTCTTGAAGGGGTGGCTCATCAAAGGTAGCTTCAGGATGGGGACCCTCCGGTTCATGAGTTTGGTCCGGCTCACCTGTTTGCTCTTGTTCAAGAACCACCTGGTCTTCCGACGGATTGTTAACCTGAGCTTTCTTGTTGGGTCTGGCTTTGGCTCTGCAAACAAAAGTAAAAAAGGTTTAGCGTCTTATTCAAGATTTGCAACACATTTGAAGAAAGGGTTTGAATACTTACCCAACTACAGTTTTGAGAGGAGGGACTTGTGTCACGGTTAACTCGCCAGAGGATGAGGGGGGTGTCACCTGGTAATTTGAATCAGACGGATTAAGAGGTTGTCAGAAATACCCTGCCTTGGGATATGAATTTTCAGAAGTGGGGGAGACCTCAGATCGGCGCTTCCAAACCGGAGTGTCAGGTAAACCGGCTGAAGTGACCTGTTGGCCGTTGTGCCAGGTTGTCCGGCGAGCTTCGTGCTGCTGTGTCTTCAAAATAAATGTTGGATCCAAGTAAGCAAGAGGATGAGAAAAGCTTACTTTCCAGTCCGCTTGACGCGTTTTTTGTGTTGGCATAGAGTCTGAACCGGCGGAAAGGGTAATTACCTCTACGTCATCAGCCTGGCTGCCGTCCACGTCCTCCTGATAAAGATCATTGTTAATGAGGTGCATGAAAAGGGAGCCAAGTGAGTCAAGTTCTACCTCAACTTCCGGTTCCTCTGCATCTTCATCAAGTTCCATGTTGATACGTTCAGCTGTTTTCCGCTTTGAGGTTCGCTTGACGGCTTTTGTTTTGGGACGGGATGGCTTTGCCACTTTACATGCGGATTTCCGTTTCCAGAATGGATCATCACCCTGTTTATAAACAAATGGAAGAAAGTTTACGGGTTGAACAATTTAAAAACAAGATGTCAAAGATAAAAAGGAAGGATGGTACTTACAGCAGGCGGTTTATTTTGTGTATAGAAGGGATTCAAGCCGGTTTGGTGATAGACAGATTCTGGTTCATTCAAAATTTTCTTAACACCTTCAGTGACCTCTTCATCAGTTAACTGAATGTTGATGTGGCGTTGGGGGTCTTCTAATTCACCGGTGTACTCACACATTAAACCGGAGCGGCGTCTTAGTGGCAAGATGCTCCAAGATATCCAGCAACGCACAAATTCGACGCCCGATAAATGGTTGGCCATAAAGGCACGGAGCTTGGCGAGTTGAGGGGCATGTGCGGCCTGTTCTGCAGAACTTAAACATTGCGGTAATGGATGAGTGTTGGAAAGCCGACGGTCACGATAGCCTGGCAGAGGGTTCTCATCTTCAGGAGAGGTATCCTTGCAGTAGAACCAAGTATGGTTCCAGCCCTTAGGGTGACTGTGCAGCTTGGCATGAGGGAACTCAACTTCTTTCCGCTTTTGAATAGAGACGCCACTGAGTTCAGTGTTGGGACCGTTTACAAATTCTGTACGCTGGTTCAGATGAAAAAAATCCCGGAACAGCTCAGTAGTTGGTTCTTCTTGTAAGTACACTTCACAGAAGACTTGGAAGTTGCATAGATTGGACATCGAGTTGGGTCCAATATCTTGAGGATCGAGTTGAAAACTGGCAAGAACATCTCGGAAAAACTTCGGCCTATGTGGTCGACAAAGACCACTACCTCACCCTGCCTCGGGGTAGGAGGATTCTCTGTTCCTGGAACTCGCCATCGAATCTCAGTTTTCTTGGTCAAGGTGCCGACATTGGCCATTCCGTTCAACTGTTCTTCGGTAACCCACGAAGGAGCCCAGTTGCAAGTGTAAAACTGTTTGGCCATTGCGAATGAAAATCTGAAAAGGAAAAAACGTCGGTTTACAAATAATTCATGGTGGTACGTATGGTGCAACGGAATAAAGATATACAGCTATGAAAAATGGCGTAAACCGGAGGCTGATACAGTATTAAATGACAAGGTCATATCAGAACAAAGGTAACACAAGTTGTTAAACCGGATTATAACATCGGATGTGAAGGGGTTTGCCGGTTTACCAGGGGACTAATGGTATGTGATAGGTTGTTTTTACAAAGGTAAACCGCCTATGTGGTAAAAATGTACAGATCTAAAGCCAGAACGGCTAAGTAAGGTAAAACAGGTTTCACAAGACTGCATTAAATTTTTTGGATCTACCGAAAGTCAGGAAAAGGAAAAATATTGAGATTCAAAAGCTTGGTTCCGAAGCAGTTCACGAAAAGTCCAGATCAAGTTACAGTGTGTCTAAAGATTGGATCAAATGGTTGAAATACGGAGTTTTGTAGCTACTATGCGGAACATATCAAGATAAAGTTCTGTTATCTATGAGTTGGCGAAGAACAGGAGAAGAACAAGAAGAACCTGCATGAACCCTAATGGATCTACAGAAGAAGGGGGAGAGCTTACAAGCAGCAAATCAGGGAGCAGAGATGCGCCGCGTCTTGCTGAGGCGATCAGGTTGATGCAGCGGCTGTCGGTGATGCAAAGGCGAAGCTCGACGATGGCAGCGGCGCTCGGAGGCAGGGGCATCGCGAGGAGGAAGAAGAGGCGAACGGACGGAGGGGAAAAGGGAAATGACCCTTGGCCTTACTTATAAGGTAAAGGGAGAGGTGACAGGCGTGAGAATCGAGGAGCCGGAATATTGAATACCTAACAGGAGCAGTCGCCTCGATTGCCGGAGGTTCATTTACTGAAGGTGAGATGTATCATTTTTTAATAACAAGGTGACATCATGGCGGTTTATTATGATCCTGGAGTATGACGTCACGGCGGTTTACAAGATCAAGGTAAAGATGCAAAGGAGGAATTTTTCTAAGTATTGAAGATTGACATGAACAAGTTCAAATCAATCTAGGGCCTAATGTTGGGGATATTACTACTGGACATAAACCGGCAAGGAGTGGCCGGGTTAGCTCTATGAAGGCTAGGAGCCCATGAAGACGTGAGGATGGAGGTGCTTTACGAAGGCCCAAGGCCCAAAGGCTAGTTAAGGCATGTAGACGTAAACCAACTTTATCATGTAACTTGTGTTGTAAGTAGAAGGAATAGAGACCGAGCCGGACACGTTTATGATCCGGCCTCGGGACTCTGTAAACTGGCGGGCGTCGACCTGTGTATATAAAGGGACGACCCGGCAGCGGTTTAGGGACGACAGACAACAACTCGAGAGCCAGGCAAAGCGGATTTGCTCCCTGGCCATCAAAACCCTTGCAATAACAATCACAACTAGACGTAGGCTTTTACCTTCATCGAAGGGGCCGAACTAGTATAAAAACCCTCGTGTCCCCTTGTCCGGTTTAACCCCTTTAAGCTAACCCGTAGCGATGGCTCCACGACGAAGTTCTTTCACGAGGACATCTGCCGTGACAAACCCACGACACTCGGGGTCTTCTTTCTTTAGTCCCAAATGCCCACTTTTAGTCCCTAAAAGTCCCTCCTGTTTGGTTTAGATGGGACTGACACGGAGCTTTTTTAGTCCCTACACCAAAATGTCCCTGTAAACAAACACCCTCTAATAATGCCGCTAGAAAATTGATGCAATGCCATAGTTAAAAGCAAATTACATGTTTAACGAATTTTATTGTTAATATAATCTCTATGTTAATATTAATCAATGCCACCGTTTGAGAAATGCTACTGTTTTGCTTTCTTTCCCATTTAGATAAGGTAGATGCTTCTTTTTGTTGGCTTCTGTGTCATCCACCTTTATTGACCACTAATTGTTTCCTTTGCACCTCTGTGTAAACAGGGTTATCTACTTCACCTCGTTGCCATTGTGACCTTTTGTTGCACTGCACAAAACACTTTTGTTTTAAAAGTGTTTTGTGCAGTTCAACCAAAATGTCACACCGACAACGTTGCTTGATTGCTTGATCTTAGTGGAACTGCACAAGAGGAGATCTTACTTCCTATCCGTTAAGGTGAATTTGGTTCAGATCTTCTTCTTGTGAGTTGTTTGAATTCCGCATCATGAGTGGTCAGTACTAGCCTTCTTTCACATGATTCTGCAGTGTGCTTTCATATGTTGTGCTACTTGTACGATAATGTTGCTTGATTTTAGTGAACTGCCCAAATGGAGACAAGACTTCCAATCTGTATGTGCACCGTAATATCCCATTGAGGTAAGATAAGGATATTTCACAACTGCTGGCCTATATTTTGCCACTTTCATCAGAAAATTAAGTTTAGTACTATACCTGTGCTCCCTAATTGATATGCCAAATCTTACATTTAAGGCGAAGCTTGTCTGTTATTGAACCAAGTGATGAAGGGGAAGAACAAGCAGAAGAAAAACAAAAATCAACTCCCAGTGCTGTAATGAAGCACTGGAAATGTGATGACACAAGTAATGATATAGTTTTGCATCTTAATTTATTGCTATGGCTGGAACAAGCAATTGTTTTGCAACTGATTTGATGCCACTCTTAATGTAATACATAATTATCTCTACTTGTGCAAACAGGGATCTTCTTTGAAGATACCATATATTTTAGTGGAACTGCAAAAGAAGATGTTGGAAACATTAAACTAATCGAGGATTATATAGTAAGCTTGGCCACCACCATAGATAGCAACAGATGGTTCCGGAGAAGTGCTTCATCTGTATGCTCTACACAATAAGCCTCCTGACAAAGGTTGGTACTCGCCCACTGATTTCATCCATATGATTGAGCTTTGTCATCTCTATTGGTGTTGTGCTACTGTTTAGATACTGTCATGAAAAAGTGGTATTGTCCTTGATAAGTACTTCATCTGTGTTGTTTTAAATATTTCGTTTCCTTTTTTCGAGCAAACTGGGATGCTAGCATTTAGTAGTCCTCTTGTCTTTGCACAACAGGATCATCTTCCTCTGAAGAAGAATATGGAGTACGTGAAGTGACTAGTTCTGATTATGCCAGGATGAAGAAGCCCTGTCTATCTTCTCAGCAGAAGGAGCAGTTGAAGAATGGTTACATTACTCCCCACAAGACCAAACTAACTTCTTCTCAGAAGGACTGACAAATCTCCATTTTTTTGCTGTGATGCACGAGTACAATGTTGTTCTAGGATTCTTTTTGGTGAGTTCCATTTTTCTAAAAGTGTGCTCTACATGGACCATGTATGTGCCTGTTGAAACTGTCAATTCATAGTATAGTTTGCTTTATACTAATCACTTTTTTGTATTTTTGCAAACAGGGGTGCTCAGCTTGATTTCAATGGGAACTGCACAAAATGTTCATGAATACATCGAATCATTCATTTCCACCACAAGAAAGGAGGTGCCGATAAGTTCAAGGCGTTGCAACATATAAGGGCGAAATGATACAAGCTACGCGCGAATTTGGTTCATTTTGGTGGAATTGCACAAAAAGAACAGCTGGTTATTTAGCACGAGGTGCCATGTCAATGTCCAAACTGATAGCAAACTCTGCCCATTCCACAATCGTAGGCATTTGATATTTTGTAATGGGACAACCTTGTCAAATTTTGCTCATTGATTTTAGCAAGACATGCGTTTGATATTTTCAAATGGGACGCCCTTTGCTGTCAGTAGCGTCGATCAATTTTTTCTCTATTCTTTAGTTGTGAAGTAAATATTGCCTCTGACATGTGAGTCGCTGAGATGCATAATCATCGATTGTTTTGAATGTTCTCTATGAATTGCCAGGCCTGTGTGTTTGATTGCCATGTATAGAAACGCTAAAAAGCTGCTCAAACTCTTTGTACTCCTTCTGTTCCTTTTTACTTTGCACATTGTGAAAGTGCATACTTTTTTGTATAAGATTGGTCAAAGTAGAGACACTTTGACCGCAGACAAAACTTGTATGCAGACTAGAAAGGACTGGAGGGAGTACATGTGAAACTGCTGCAAACGAGGTGATCACCCTGGGAATAATGCTAGTACGTATTGTTTTGCATGTTCATCCAATGCCAGTGATACAGGAATTCGAACTAATCAAAATAAATTCATTCATAGACGGTCCGATTTCATATAAACATGCCGGATTTCATTACATTTCATACATTCTTCAACTAAAAGGGGGTGCGCTGGAGGTATAATAAATTAACCGAAGCTACCCACATGTGTCCCGCTGAGCCGAACAGAAGCTTCAGTGACTTAACTGCAGGTGCAGTTGCGTAACTGACATGTGGCCTGTTGGGCCCACGTGTCAGTCAGCCAACTGCACCAGCAGTTAAGTAGAAGCAGCGTTCTTCTCTAGCGCAGCTCTCCGACTCCACGTCGCCGCCAAGAAGCTAACCGGACGTCAATGGTCAACCCACCTAGCCTGACTTCAACCGAAGGGTAGCAGCGGTGGCCTTACTTGGACCCGAGTGGTAGCGACCTACCATGTTCTACTCTTCCTTGTTTTCTGTGTGGCGCAGCCTCGTTGGCAGCGGGGCGGGGCCTCGGCGGAGCCGACGATGTCCTCTGTCTCATTGCCGGCAGGGTGGGGCCTGGGCTGAGCCGGCGATGTCCTCTACCTCATTGTTGGCGGGGCGGGGCCTTGGCAGAGCCGGCGGTGTCCTCTGCCTCGTTGTTGGCACCACGGGGCCTCGGCGGAGCAGGGCCTCATCGACGCCAGCGGAGCGGGGACTCGTTGAAGCCGGCATTGTCCTCTGCATCGTCCTCGGTCTCGCCAAACAGCGACTCTCCCGCTTCATCGCCCTCTTTGCTAGCCTCTTTGTAGGCGGCCGCAGCCTCCGCCACCTGCATGCGGTACCGCCAGCACTCAAGGCGGCCCTTGCGGGCGAAGCGGTATGAGTCGAGCAGTGCGTCCTGCTCCGCCCACTCCGCGGCGATATGCTCCTCCGCCTGCAGGTGCTCCTGGAAGAGATGGTGGTTGTAAGCGGCGTCGGCCTGCGCCTCCCGGAACTGCTCCTCACGCATCTGCCTCACCCTGTCCATATATTGGGCACGGACCTCGCCAATGGTCATGGTGCAATGCACCGGCGAGGATGGCGCGGAGGAGGGGGTTGGCGCCGGATCGTCGACTACCACGTTCTCCATTGGGACGTCTTTGTTGTCGGTGTCAAAACCGGCGGATCTTGGGTAGGGGGTCCCGAACTGTGCGTCGAGGCCGGATGGTAACATGAGGCAAGGGACACGAAGTTTTACCCAGGTTCGGGCCCTCTTGATGGAGGTAAAACCGTACATCCTGCTTGATTAATATTGATGATATGGGTAGTACAAGAGTAGATCTACCACGAGATCAGAGAGGCTAAACCCTAGAACCTAGCCTATGGTATGATTGTTGTCCTATGGACTAAAACCCTTCGGTTTATATAGACACCGGAGAGGGTTAGGGTTACACAAGGTCGGTTACAAAGGAGGAGATATCCATATACGTATTGCCTAGCTTGCCTTCCACGCCAAGTAGAGTCCCATCCGGACACGAGACGAAGTCTTCAATCTTGTATCTTCATAGTCTAACAGTCCGGCCAATGGAGATAGTCCGGCTGTCCGGAGACCACCTAATCCAGGACTCCCTTAGTAGCCCCTGAACTAGGCTTCAATGACGATGAGTCCGGCGCGTAGTATTGTCTTCGGCATTGCAAGGAGGGTTCCTCTCCAAATTCTGTGTACTTGTCGAAATAGTGTCCGGTTTCTTATGAATGTTTGTACTCCTTGGCTTCTACACCCAATAATGGCCACTTTCCACGTGTCGAGCGAATGTGAAGAGCCAGGGTGTTTTCACATTTACCCCCCTAGCTGTGTGAACGAGCTGCCTATTTAAAAAGACGAGGATTCAGATCCAAATCACACCATCCTCCCTTGGCGAGCCTTCATTGGAGCGCACCCGACAGAGATCCATTCCATCATGGCCGGTCGACGCAGCTCCTCCTCTCGCACCCCTAGCTCCAAGCCTGGAGATTGGGAGAGATTTCCCATCCCGCACAGCAAATTAGTGATGCTTCAGTCCAAGGGATTTCTTCCCCCAGCATACTTGGTCCCGGTTCGAGCCGGGCTGGCCACCTATAATGGCGGAGAGCAAGCGGAGAGCTTTCCCAATCCCTACAAGGGAGAGCGGGTTTGCCTTGTCCCTTATTTGGTAAGAAGGCTCGGATTTCCAATTCATCCGTTTCTCCGGGGGCAACCTGAGTTCTATGGCCTCCAGTTGCACAATCTTACGCCTGCCTCCCTGCTGCATATCGCGGGATTCGTAGCCCTTTGCGAGTTGTTTTTGGGCTGTGAAGCTCATTTCGCTCTGTGGAAGAAGTTGTTCTGCCTTGTGCCCCGTTCTCAGAAGGGATCAATATATCAAGTGGGCGGAGCCGAAGTGTGGCGTATTGCCGGGACCGGATACCTGTCCGGGACCCCGAAGAAGACGTCCAAAGACTGGCCTTCAGACTGGTTTTATATGGAAGACGTCCCCCTCCCGGATCCTATTCGGATCGGCCTTCCTGAGTTCAACAACGCCCCTTTGAAGAAGCGCCGGAGCTGGCGTCCACGGAGCTCCCTGGAGGAAGATGACAGGGACATTCTTTACCTGATGAGTCGGATAAGTTTTTTAGCTCGATCCGGATTGACCATGATCGAGGTCATGGCCACATGCATCATGCGGGGGGTGTAGCCGCTTCAGTATAGAGGCCACCCCATGTGGGATTTCAACGGGGAGGATGACGCCACCTGCCACGGCCGCAAAGGGCTGGGATCAGCTGCCGATCTAATAAAGATCTTATCCACTTTGTACAAGGGAGAAGAGGAGGAATTCCTTCGTGTCAACCCGCAGGGCGGATTTTCTATGTACAATCCTCCGAGCTGGGTAAGCGGAGACTTTTTATCACCCATCCATTTTGTATTCCTGTAGTTAAGTATTTATTCTAGCGATTTCATCACAGGAGCTGCGCCAGGCAGTAAAGGAGATAAACAGCCCTCCTCCTCAACCCGAGGACCCTGGACGGTCCCTTGACCCGGCCTCCCAGGAGGATCCGGACATATCTGTGGAGCTGATCGATGGGGTATTTTACCAATGGAGTAATGACAACGCCTTGGTGGCCATTACGGCCGACTACCCTGGGCTAGTTCCAGCCTCATAGGTGACTGAGACCGAAGTCCCAGCACTTGAAAAGGGATCCGTCCTTGCGCTTTCTGATTGACGTATAACAACCGTGTTTTGCAGGGGAGGTCCTCGGGGCAGAAGGCGGAGCCCGTGGCAACTAGCCAACAAGGGCCCGCGAGGCCAGGTGGGCTGAAAAGACCCGCAGTCCTGATTGAGACACCGGCGTAGCGGTACGGCGCGCCGTCTTTATTGCAAGACATTATTTTCAGAGGCATATTAACGCCCATGCCTTCTTTTCAGGAAAAAGAGAGCTCGCCGGACTATACCCAGAGAGGCTACCAATCGCGCCTCCACAAGCCAGGCTCCAAGGCCGGATTCAGAGGCAGGAACGAATACAAGGCGTGCGCCGGGTGCTCCTCTGACAGAGGATGCGGATAAACTATCCGCCACCCATTCCAAGGTGGAAAGTGCCATGAACCACAGGCGTCGCCGGACTGTTCTTCGTGACGCTTGTTTCTCCCAAGAGGCATTAGATGCCTTTAGCTCGGGAGACGCGCACCTCCGTGCCGCTCAAAATGGTCTAGCCAGAGCCACGGAGCAGTATGTAAAAGACATACGGGTGAGAAAATTTGATGATTATATATATCAGTAGCCCCTGAGACTTGAAACAGTTAAGATAACTGATTTAAGGATCATTTGTTATGCAGGTTCTTACAAAAAAGAATACTCAACTGTCCCAGGAGCTGGAAGAGTGCAACGCCCAACTTTAGGCCGCACTGGCCGTGGCAGGGGAGCCCAAAGAGACCCCCTCTGGTAACATATCCTTTGAATGATAAGTATCATGTGTAGAATGCGGCGTATATGCCGATCTGACGATAAAATTGCAGATGACGCCGGAGTAACTCCAGATAAGCAACAGCTCATACGCCAGCTGAAGGCCGGTGAGAGCGTGCTGATGAGGGTGAGGCAGGAGAAGAATGATCTCCAAGATGCCAACACCAAGCTGGGCGTGGAACTAAAAGATGTTCGTGCCCAACTGTCGGACTCTGTTAAGGAGAACCGGCGGCTTCGACGCGGCATATATAGTAAGTGCTTTGAACGAACTTTTGAAAAAAGAGTTCGGCAAGGAAGCTGGCTGACAGAGTTATGTCTGTAGGTATGCTATGCCTGGTTCAACGGGTGATCTTCTTCCCAAGATCTCGCAGTTGCACGAACGAGTTCAGCAGGTGATGCAAGGCATCGCCTAGGCCTTGTGGCTGTCCGTCTCCATACCCGAAGGCCTTGGAGAGCTTGCAGAAAAGCTGAATGGAGCACGACGGTGCTTCCGATTATGGAAGATATCGGCCTGCCGTCAGGGTGCCAGGGAAGCCTAGGCAATGGTGAAGACACGGTACACGAAGGCTGACCCGAACCACATGGCCGAAGTCGGACCTGTGGGGCCTGATGGCAAGGAGATCCCTGTGAGTTTAGTGTATAGCCAAGTAGAATTGGCTGCAAACTATTCCCAATAGGACGGTAGACTAGACAGCCTATTGGATGGCATTGAAGAGGAATTCAACTAGTCAAATTGACTATGTAATTTTAAAGTGACATGTATGATGCCTTCTAGCCGGATTGTAGATCGTTTGTCGTGGCGGACCTTTTCGCTTCAACCTCGGGACCCGACAGTCCGGAGTGTATCTGAATACCCTCTCGGTTATGTAAGAACCGAGGCATGCGTGGAGACCAAGCGTAGGGGTCATTAGTGCTTTATCAGACAAGTGCCCAACTAGTTATGTTATATTACATGGGTAGTAAGAAACATCTTCCAGAGAGAATAGTTCTGTTAAGGGTTCCTTTCCCTGGGTAGGCATGCCCTAAAGTGCATGTCCGGACTACGACAAAAAGCGCAGAAAAAAACATCTGGGGGCAGATATGGATAATAAATAAAAGTCATCTTTTGTTCACCGACCGAATATTCTCTTAAGAATGCTAGCTTTCGGCTTCACTCAGTCTGAGGTACACGTCCGGCTGACCCAGCGGTAACAATCGCAGAGGTGCTCCCCTTATGCCCTAGCCTAATTAACGGGAACATAGGGCATAAATACAAGAGCCAGGCAACCCAGCTTGGCCAAAACTTAAGTCATATCGATGCATATAATGGTGAAAAAAGGTACACGCGGAAGTATAACACATGTGTTGGGTGTGAGGCCCAGGTAAATAATTTAAGCTTCTGTGAAAGAAGCCCCCAAGTATGAAGAGTGCGGCTAGCGCATCTATGATATATGAATGAGGCACAAGGTGACCCTTGAAGGCCTAGAGAAAAGAAAGTAAGGGAAACAAGACAGATGATGCATATGCAAAAAATGGACAAAGGGAAGGGACTAACATAAAGTCCGGTGCTAGGCGTAGAATCTTCGGAGCCTGGCTGCATTCCATGGGTTTGGCTCGAGTCGACTAGTCGATGCATCCCGCAGTCGGTACACTCCACCGGTCAGAACTTGGTCGATGATGAAGGGACCTTCCCATTTGGGCTCTAGCTTGTTCTTTTTCTTATCCGGCAGCCATAGAACTAGTTCGCCAACGTTATAAGTTTTGGCCTGGACTTCTCTGCTTTGGTATCTACGAGCCGGTTGCTGGTAAATTGCGGAACGGGCTTTGGCTACATCGCGCTCTTCCTCCAAGGTGTCCAGACTGTCCTGCCGATCGAGCTCGGCTTCTCTTTCTTCGTACATGCGCACTCGGGGTGAGTCATGAACTATGTCACAAGGTAGGATTGCCTCTGCGTCGTACACCATAAAAATGGTGTATATCTAGTACTACGATTCGGCGCGGTCCGCAGCCCCCAGAGTACGGAGTCGAGCTCCTCTACCTAGTGCGTGTTAGACTCCGTTAAGGATCCCACTAATCTGGGTTTAATGCCGCTCATTATAAGACCATTTGCTCGTTCGACTTGACCGTTGGTTTGTGGGTGATATATTGAAGCATAATCGAGCTTGGTAACCATTTTGCTGCACCAGAGTTTTACCTCGTCGGCCGTGAAGTTCGTGCCGTTATCAGTGATGATGCTGTGGGGGACGCCGTAACGGTGTACAACCCCGGATATGAAATCTATCACCGGTCTGGATTCGGCTGTTTTAACCGGTTTGGCCTCTATCCATTTGGTGAATTTATCCACCATGACCAATAAGTATTTTTTTCTTGTGGGTTCCCCCTTTAAGGGGTCCAACCATGTCAAGCACCCAGACCGCGAAGGGCCATGTAATGGGGATTGTTCGGAGGGCGGTGGGTGGCATGTGGCTTTGATTTGCAAAGAGCTGGCAACCGGCGCAACATTGGACCAAGTCATGTGCATCTGCCTGGGCCGTTGGCCAATAGAATCCTGTATGGAAGGCCTTGCTTACAAGAGCCCGGGCTGCGGCGTGATGACCGCTGAGTCCGGCATGAATTTCTGCCAAAAGGTTCTGCCCTTCCTCTTCGGAGATGCACCCTTGAAGGACTCCGGTAGCGCTTTTTTTGTACAATTCTCCCTCATGGACCCTGTAGGCCTTGGATCGCCGCACTATGTAGTGTGCCTCATTTTGGTCCTCCGGAAGTTCCTGCCTAGTTAAGTAGGCCAGGAATGGTTCTATCCACGGAGCAACAATGGCCATTATTTCGTGGGCTGATTGCGTTATTTCGGTGGCGGAGCCTCCGATTATGTCAGAGAGTTCGGTTTCGGGTATTTTGGCCGAGTCCGAACTGTTGTTACTGGTGTCCCCTTCCCATGCTACGGATGGCTTGAAGAGCCGTTCCAGAAATATGTTGGGAGGTATCGTGTCGCGTTTTGCGCTGATGCGGGCGAGGATATCCGCCGCCTGATTATTTTCCCGAGCCACATGGTGAAATTCGAGCCCCTCGAACCGAGCTGACATTTTTAGGACGGCATTGCGATAAGCTGCCATTTTCGGATCCTTGGCGTCGAAGTCTCCATTTATTTGGGATATCACGAGGTTCGAATCCCCGCGCACCTCTAGGCGTTGAATGCCCATGGATACTGCCATCCGGAGACCATGTAGAAGGGCCTCATATTCGGCTGCGTTGTTGGAGTCCGTATACATTATCTGTAGTACATATTGAACGGTGTCTCCTGTTGGGGACGTCAAAACGACGCCAGCCCCCAGACCAGCCAACATTTTGGAGCCGTCGAAGTGCATGATCCAGTTTGAATATGTGTCGTATTCTTTAGGGAGTTCGGCTTCCGTCCATTCAGCGACGAAGTCAGCCAAAACTTGCGACTTAATAGCTCGCCGTGGCTTGTAGGTTATGTCGAACGGGAGGAGCTCAATGGCCCATTTGGCAATCCGGCCCGTCGCATCGTGGTTGTTTATAATATCGTTAAGTGGTACCTCCGAGGCTACCATTATCGAACACTCTTGAAAGTAGTGTCGCAGCTTCCGGGATGCCATAAATACCACGTACGCTATCTTTTGATAATGCGGTACCATGATTTGCATGGAGTAAGGACAGTGGACACATAGTAAACCGGCTTTTGAAGGGGGAATTTGTGTCCGTCCGCCTCTCGCTCGACGATGAGTACTGCGCTTACTACTTGATGAGTTGCCGCAATGTATAATAGCATTGGTTCGCCAATGTTTGGCGCGGCCAGGACTAGGTTTGTTGCTATTATGGCTTTTATTTCGTTGAGTCCGGCCGTGGCGGCGTCCGTCCACTCGAAGTGTTCTGTGCGCCGGAGGAGGCAATAAAGGGGTAATGCCTTTTCTCCCAAGCGGGAGATAAAGTGGCTTAGAGCCGCCACACATCCAGTCAATTTTTGTATTTGTTTGAGGTCTATTGGGGTAGCCAACTGTGACAACGCTCGGATTTTGGCCGGATTAGCTTCAATACCTCTACTGGAGACAATGAATCCCAGGAGCTTTCCGGCTGGTACGCCGAAAACACATTTTTCTGGATTGAGCTTGATGTCATATGCTCGGAGGTTGTCGAATGTGAGCCTCAAGTCATCTACTAGAGTTTTGACATGCTTGGTTTTAACGACCACGTCATCTACGTATGCCTCCACTGTTTTGCCGATCTGGTTTGCCAGACATGTCTGAATCATGCGCTGATATGTTGTGTTGGCATTTTTTTAGCCCGAAGGGCATTGTGTTGAAGCAGAATGGGTCGTATGGTGTGATGAATGCCATTGCGGCTTGGTCTGTCTCTGCCATTTTAATTTGATGGTAGCCGGAGTATGTGTCGAGGAAACACAATGAATCGTGTCCTGCGGTAGCATCGATGATTTGATCGATGCGGGGGAGGGGGAAGGGATCCTTTGGGAAGGCCTTGTTAAGGTCCTTAAAATCAACGCACAAGCGCCAGGATTTGTCCTTCTTTGGTACCATCACCAGGTTTGCTAGCCAGTCCGGATGTTTTATGTCTCTGATGAATCCGGCCTCCAATAGCTTGGCTAGCTCCTCTCCCATGGCTTGTCTTTTAGGCTCGGAGAAACGTCGAAGAGCCTGCTTGACCGGCTTGAATCCTTTTGGGATATTTAGGCTGTGTTCAGCCAGCCTGCGTGGGATTCCTGGCATGTCTGAAGGGTGCCAGGCGAAAATGTCCCAGTTCTCGCATAGGAACTCTCGCAGTGCGGTGTCGACATTAGGGTTTAATTGTGCCCCGATGGAAGCTATTTTGTAGGGTCCGTTGGATGGACTTGGAATTTGACTATTTCGTCCGCTGGTTTAAAGGAGGTGGACTTGGATCTCTTATCGAGTATCACGTCGTCCCTATTCACCATGGAGCGCAGTGCAGTTAGTTCTTTGGCCGCTAGGGCTTCGGATAGTGCCTCAAGGGCCAGTGCAGCTGTCTTATTTTAGGCGCAGAGTGCTATGTCCGGATCACTAACAAGAGTGATGATTCTGTTGGGCCCGAGCATTTTGAGCTTCATGTACCCGTAATGGGGTATGGCTTGGAAGATTGTAAACGCCTCCCGCCCTAATAGAGCGTGATATCCGCTGCTGAACGGGGCCACCTGGAATGTAATTTCTTTGGACCTGTAATTGTCCGGCGTGCCGAATACCACGTCTAGTGTGATTTTTCCAGCACAGCGTGCTTCCCGACTGGGGATGATTCCTCTAAAGGTTGTGCTACTTTGCTCAATGCGGCTCCAGTCTATTTCCATCTTTTGAAGAGTTTCCTCATAGATGAGGTTTAACCCGCTGCCGCCGTCCATGAGTACCTTGGTGAGTCGAAATCCGTCCACGATTGGACTGAGGACCAGTGCGACTGGTGCTCGGGCTGTTTGGAATTTAGGTTCGTCACTGGCATTGAAGGTAATAGCCGTGTCACTCCAAGGATTTATTTCTGCTATGTGGCAGATTTCGGCCATGCTGCGGAGTGTTCGCTTGCATCTATTATTTGACGCGAAGGTCTCAAAGACCGTTAACACCATATTGTTGTCCACGGGATGGTGTTCTGTGGTCTTTGGGAGGAGTAGATCCTCATCACTTTTGGCCACCTGCCGGAGTATCCAACATGCTCTAAGGTTGTGCGTTGGTATTGCATCCGCTGTACTATGAATTTTGCAGGGCCCGTTGAGCCATCCCTCCAGTACGGTTCCTTGCCCCGTAGAGGGCTTTTGCTTTTTGGTAGTTAACCCAGGTGTATTGTAATAATGCACCCTTTTATTTCGGACTGGGTTTGTATTCAGGGCCGGATTATCCCAAAATTATACTTCGGTTTTCCAGGCGCTTTCCATCGCACAATACTTTTGTACTATGGACACCAAGTCGGCAAAGCGTGTGACTTCGCGACGACTTATGGCGTTGAGGATTCCCTTGTCCGTGGAATTATTGCAGAAGAATGAAATTGTGTCTTCCTCGCAGCAGTCCTTTATCCTGTTCATGACCAGGAGGAATCTGGCCCAGTAATGGTGTACTGTTTCTTCGGGCTCTTGCCTAATTTGGGATAGATCGCGTATGTTTGGGTGGGTGGGTGGAATTGAATGCGAATCCTCACCCCATGTGAGACTCAGGGGCCAAGGAGTTTCCGAACTCGAAAGTTTGGATTCTTGGATGTTTTCCAATAAATTTAGCCCGCTGCCTGATTCTAGGTTCAGGCCTTGAGTGTTGTCCTCCCCTCCGCGGGTATCCGGCTTGGAGGGATCGGGAATCCGGACATAGCTAGTCCTTAAGGTAGATGAAGGGTTGCGGCATTGTTCCTCCACCACTGCAACGTGATGGGTGACCTGGGGAGAGTTGATCTCTCTCAGATCGGATTTAGGCCCAATCTGATCATAGTCTGTAGCGACTCCCAGGGCGGTGATGCGATCCAAGAGCTCGTTCAGGGAAGAGAGCTCCATTGGATCTAACTGCTCGGCGAGTTCCGAGTTGACGTGAAGATTGCTTTCGATGACCCGAGAAGTCATCGTCGGCGCAGCGGCCGAACGGGAGGTCATAAGAAAACCACCTAGTCGGAGAGTTTGGCCGATAGCCAAAGCTCCCTCAGCGATAGTGCCGTCTTTAAAGACGGGATGAGACATCCTTCCTGATGACGACGACACAACGGAACTCTCAATGAAAGCACCAATGTCGGTGTCAAAACCAGCGGATCTCGGGTAGGGGGTCCCGAACTGTGCGTCTAGGCCGGATGGTAACAGGAGGCAAGGGACACGAAGTTTTACCCAGGTTCGGGCCCTCTTGATGGAGGTAAAACCCTACGTCCTGCTTGATTAATATTGATGATATGGGTAGTACAAGAGTAGATCTACCACGAGATCAGAGAGGCTAAACCCTAGAAGCGAGCCTATGGTATGATTGTATTTTGTGATTGTTGTCCTACGGACTAAAACCCTTCGGTTTATATAGATACCGGAGAGGGTTAGGGTTACACAAGGTCGGTTACAAAGGAGGAGATATCCATATACGTATTGCCTAGCTTGCCTTCCACGCCAAGTAGAGTCCCATCCGGACACGAGACGAAGTCTTCAATCTTGTATCTTCATAGTCTAACAGTCCGGCCAATGGAGATAGTCCGGCTATCCGGAGACCCCCTAATCCAGGACTCCCTCAGTCATCCTCCGGCCGCCTGCCGGCCAGCCGGTCAACAGCAATGGCTGCTATCTCCTTGTGGTCCGTCGTCCGCCCGTCCCGAAGAGCGCTGGAGCGCGAGGAAGCCATGTGAAAGGATCGAGAAGTGGTGTCTAGAGGGGGGGTGATTAGACACTAAGTACCAAAAGTTGCAGTTTTTAACTTCTTTAAGTTGAAGTGGAGTTTTGGCACAAGTTTAACAAGCACAATACATATCAAGCAAGCATGCGAGGAGTATATGAGCAGCGGAAAGTAAAGCATGCAACTTGCAAGAATGTAAGGGGAAGGGTTTGGAGAATTCAAACGCAATTGGAGACACGGATGTTTTGTCGTGGTTCCGATAGGTGGTGCTATCATACATCCACGTTGATGGAGACTTCAACCCACAAAGGGTAACGGTTGCACGAGTCCACGGAGGGCTCCACCCACGAAGGGTCCACGAACAAGCAACCTTGTCTATCCCATCATGGCCATCGCCCATGAAGGACTTGCCTCACTAGCGGTAGATCTTCACGAAGTAGGCGATCTCCTCGCCCTTACAAACTCCTTGGTTCAACTCCACAATCTTGTTGGAGGCTCCCAAGTGACACCTAGCCAATCTAGGAGACATCACTCTCCAAGAAGTAACAGATGGTGTGTTGATGATGAACTCCTTCCTCTTGTGCTTCAAATGATAGTCTCCCCAACTCTCAACTCTCTCTCACAAGATACAGATTTGGTGGAAAGAAGATTTGAGTGGAAAGCAACTTGGGGAAGGCTAGAGATCAAGATTCATATGGTGGGAATGGAATATCTTGGCCTCAACACATGAGTAGGTGGTTATCTCTCAGAAAATGTGTATTGGAAGTGTAGGTATGTTCTGATGGCTCTCTCCACGAATGAAGAGTGGGTGGAGGGGTATATATATCCTCCACACAAAATCTAACCATTACACACAATTTACCAATCTCGGTGGACCGAATTGAGAAACTCGGTCGAACCGATTTAGCAAACCTAGTGATCATTAGGGTTTTCGGTGGGACCGACTGGATCAACTCGGTAGGACCGATGTGCTAGGGTTAGGGTAAATCCAAAACTCGGTTTGACCGATTACTCAAACTCGGTGGAACCAATTTGGGTAATAAGCGAAACAGAGAGTTGGCCAAGCAAACTCGGTGGGGCCGATTGCATATCTCGGTGGGACCGAAAATATTGCAACAGGTAACAGAGAGTTTGCAAGCCCATCTTGGTGAGACCAATATCCCATCGATGAGATCGAACTGATTAGGGTTTCTGGCAGTGGCTATGTCAACTGAACTCGGTGGCTCCGGATAGAAAGAATCGGTGGTGCCGAGTTTGACTTTTGGTTTAGGACATATTTGGAAGTGAGAAAGTGGTTGAGGGCTTTGGAGCATATCACTAAGCACTTTGAGCAAGCAAGCCATTAAGCAACACCTCATCCCTTCTTAATAGTATTGGCTTTCCTATAGACTCAATGTGATCTTGGATCACTAAAATAGAAAATGTGGAGTCTTGAGCTTGGAGCTTGAGCCAATCCTTTTTTCCTTAGCATTTTGAAGGGGTTCCACATCCTCTAGTCCATGCCACTTCATTGTTGAACTTATCTGAAACATACTAGGTAAAAGTGTTAGTCCAACAAGAGATATGTTGTCATTAATTACCAAAACCACCTAGGGAGCACTTGTGCTTTCATTATGGTGGGCAGTAGTGGTGTGGACAGGAGAAAAGGAACAGATGCGGATGAGTGCGGCTATGGCCGAAGTAGCAGTTTATATAGCAATGGTGGGCGGGCGGAGGGATGGACGTGTGGCGTCAGAGTAGCCACCTCGTCAACTACGTATCATTAATGTGGGCGGCAGATGGATGGATGGAAGGCACCTGTGTCGTTTGAAGGCGGAGCAATCGCCTGCACCGGGAAGCGGGGCGGGCGGCACTGACTGTTTCGGGCGGAAAGCGCGCGCGGGCGAGGAGATGACTTTACTTGGAGAGGATGACAATGAGGACCCACCAGGTCCATAGCCTCAAATATGCAAGTGCCTCCTTATTATATATATAACTATAATTTAATTTGCTTCCTCCTGGTTTCCTGACATCACGGTCCCACACCATTGTCAACCTATGTAGTCAATAAACGAGAGAATTGCACAAGAAGCGGCCGAAAGCTGGGACCAAGCAGCTCGAGCAGTATTTGTGTTTTTTAGGTGTGAACACTGCAGAGTTTTTCAATGTTTAGCCCAGATATTAATTTTTCTCCTCTGAGCAACAACGAAAACATCGCTGCAGGTATTAACTGGGCGGGTTGTGGCCCGTCTAGCCCAGGCCAGATATCCAGCCCAGATATTAATTTTTTTCAAGATGAAAATGGCTAGCCCAACTATACTTTTTTTAGGAATACCCAGGCAAGGTCAAGTTGTTATTCTCCACCCCGCTGGGCTGCAAATATTTCCTAGGAGGGATGCATTAGGCTTAACAACAAAATGGGCTTTAAGAAATAATAAATGGGATGTAATTACAAAAACTGGGCAGTAACTATAAAAAATGCACTAAACACGTGATTACTTTATAAAATATTATTTTT
This sequence comes from Triticum dicoccoides, assembly GCF_002162155.2. Lineage (NCBI taxonomy): Eukaryota > Viridiplantae > Streptophyta > Magnoliopsida > Poales > Poaceae > Triticum > Triticum dicoccoides. The sequence goes on along the minus strand of NC_041384.1, from coordinate 632,194,478 downwards.
TGATATTGAAAATTTTAATTTCATTAATTGTTGCGAGCGCAATGTTTCATTGGATTTTTATGTAATATAAATTTGTATTGAAATTGTATTTAATCTGACTAGAAATTTCGGGATAAAAATATTTTGGATCCCATCAAAATGTGGGAAATTTATTGAATTCTATTTTGAACGGTTGGTTGAAATGGGCTGTACTTTTAACGAACTGTAAATGGGTTGTAGTAAATTCCATTAGAATTCAAAAATGGGCTACACATTCTTACAAATCTCAAATGGGCTATAAGTTCTCTGCCACACACTTCTGGCCTTACTAAGTTGACGCGTCCCCTAAAAAAACAGAGTTGACGCGTATGCAAGGCTTTGTCAACTTATAGTCAACACACGGTTCTAGCAGCAGTGGCCATTGGATGTCCATCCAATGGATGTCGTGCTTCTTCTTCAATCTCGGATATTCTAGCTTCACCCGCCCAAAAAATGATTCCTCCCCCTGACATCTGGGGCGCACCGTTTCGGAAGCTGACCTATGGGCCTACTAAGTTGACATACCAAGGGCTTTGTCAACTTAGTCAATATAAACGATTCTAGCTGCAGTGACCGTACGGTGTCCATCCAACGGCCGTCGTGCTTCTTCAACCTCTGGTCTTCTTGCTCCAGCCGCCCAAAGCAGCGCCAGTCGTGCCGCTTGCTCCTGCCTCCCGTGGCCGGCTGTGCTGCCTCGGAGGCCTCACCGCCCCCTACTACTCCCACCGCTGGCCAGGCCATCCCTCCACTCACCCACACCCCCTGTTATTCTGCGGCGATGGCAGCGCAGCCGAACCAGTGAACCCTCGTACTCCTCTCCGCGTGTGCATCCACTGTTGCGTCTTCCCTGGCTCCGCGTCGTCCCCTTCCTAGGCCCCGCCCTCGTCCACTACCCTGGTGCTCTCGGCGCGGCGTAGTCAAGTGGTCAAGGAACGACTTCCATCGGACGTGGATTGTACATGGAGAGGCTGACAGCTGGGTCCACGGCAGCCGCAAGGAAGTGCCTCCTTATTACGCGCAAAATAATTATTCCTCCACCTGACAGCAGGGACCCACCGGACGGGCCACCGTATTTTGCAAAAAAAATGATTCGCCCCCTGACTGCTGGGACCCACGAGCTACATCTTCGCACGCAAGGAAGTGCGTCCGAAAAAAAATGATTCGCCCCCCTGACTGCTGGAACCCACCAGCTACATCTTCGCACGCAAGGAAGTGCGTCCGAAAAAAAATGATTCGCCCCATGACTGCTGGGACCCACCAGCTACACCTTCGCACGCAAGGAAGTGCGTCCG
>NC_041384.1:632191887-632192965 GCF_002162155.2 Triticum dicoccoides | reverse complement strand
CGGGCAAAAAAAAAACGATTCGCCCCCCTGACTGCTGGGACCCAACAGCTACACCTTCGTACGCAAGGAAGTGCGTCCGGGCAAAAAAAACAAAATGATTCGCCCCCTGACTGCTGGGACCCACCAACTACATCTTCACAGGCAAGGAAGTGCCTGGCAGTCGGGACCCACCTGGTCGAAGCGTACGTAGCGTTGTCATTCTGGCCGCGAACGTGTACGTACATACTGGTCGATGTAGAGGTGCGCACGTGTCGTAGTAGAGGCGCGCATGTAGCATGTACATGTACGTACAGTGGCCAGGGTGCAAGAAAGGAAATACGGCCACGTATGTGTACATACGGGCAGGGTCTCGAACGCCTACTCGCGCATACGTATGGCCAGGGCTCGTGTACATGGCTGGGTCGGAACAAAGAAACAGCGTCGTCGTCGTGTTCATGGGGAGGCAACGAAATGCATCGTGTTCATGGGGAGGCAACGGAATGCGTCGTGTTCATGGGGAGGTAACGTAATGCATCATGTTCATCGGGAGGTAACGTAATGCGTCATGTTCATCGGGAGGCAACAGAACGCGTGGGAGCCAACCGGCTGGGTCAGAACGGAATGCGTGGTCGTGTTCATCGGGAGGGCTTGGATGGAGCAAGCGATGGAATTGAGGCCTGGTGTACCGTAGAACGGAGGAAACGGACCTCCTACGATCGAAATGGGGGTCCTGTTGATCGGGAGGGGTGTGGCGTATCGCAAAACGGATGAAACGGACCTCCTACGGTCGAAACGGGGGTCCTGTTCATCGGGAGGGGTGTGGCGTACCGCAAAACGGGACTCCACGGGATACCGTTCATCTCCACCGTCGACCTCCTCCAGCCTCCACGGGCTACCGTAGACCTCCTCCAGCCTCCATGGGCTCTTGTTCATCCAGCCTCCACCGCGCGCTACTCCACCGGCTACTGTTCAACCACCCCTCCACCGTCTACTATTCATCCAGCCCTCCACACCACGGGGTCCTGTTCAACCACCCCTCCACGGGCACCCCTCCACCGTCTACTGTTCATCCAGCCCTCCAAACCACGGGGTCCTGTTC
>NC_041384.1:632144097-632191605 GCF_002162155.2 Triticum dicoccoides | reverse complement strand
AATCGATCGGCTTCAGTTAGCAGCAGTAGCGAAGGAATCGCTCGATCGGGTTCAGTTAACAGCCATCGATCGATCGCTCGGGTTCAGTAATGCGTAGCCTGCAGTGCAACCGCTCGGGTTCAGTTAGAGCCCAATGCCTTGCTCGGGTTCAGTTAGAGCCAACGCCTCGCACACACGCGTGTATGCGTACGAGAGAAACGCGCATCGCTCGGCCCCCGACCTCCCACCGTAACCGGGAACTCCCTGAAATTTTCCTCACCCTCGCTTCTACCACGGTTTTTTCCGTCATGGACGACCCAAAGAATGTCATGCAGGCGCGTCTCCGGCCCGCCCAGGATGAAAAGCCCATTTTCTGTCATGATTTTTTGTCATAGAAGTAGGAGCCCGCACCATCTATGATGATACCGGGTTTTGTCACAATTATCGTCATAGAAGTGTCATATGTATGACAGGAAAAAATTTTGTTCGGCCCAAAATGTCATGGATGTGTCATTTTTTGTAGTGTTTTTGTTTGCTGCGTCGGAGCTTGCCGTTGTTGTTCTTAACCTTGGAGGGGCCTGCCTCGCTGGTTGTGTTTTTTCTACGAGCCAACCAACTATCCTCACTTGCGCAAAAGCGGGTCATGAGTGCCTTGAGGGCTGCCATAGATTTCGGCTTTTCTTGGCCGAGGCGGCGGGCGAGCCATGCGTCGCGGATGCTATGTTTAAAGGCCGCTAGGGCTTCGGCATCCGGACAGTCGACGGTCTGGTTCTTTTTGGTTAGGAACTTAGTCCAAAATTTCCTGGCTGACTCTCCAGGTTGTTGGACTATGTGGCTTAAATCATCGGCGTCTGGTGGTCGGACATATGTACCTTGGAAGTTGTCAAGGAAGGCTTCTTCCAAGTCCTCCCAGCTGCCAATAGAATTTTCAAGCATGCTATTTAACCAGTGCTGAGCTGGCCCTTTGAGATTTAGTGGGTGGTATTTGATAGCGTGGAGGTCATCTTCGCGGGCCATGTGGATATGGAGAATAAAATCCTCGATCCATACCGCAGGGTCCGTTGTTCCATCGTATGATTCAATGTTAACGGGTTTGAACCCTTCGGGGAATTCGTGATCCATTACTTCATCGGTGAAGCAAAGAGGGTGTGCGGCGCCTCTATATCGGGTCGCGTCGCGACATAGCTCCGATGGAGTCCGTCTGCGGTTGTGGCTTGGATGTGACTAGGTTTGTCACGTCCGAATGGGTAGCCATCATCACGTGTCGAGGAACGTTCTCGCGATCCGTAAATCGATTGGGTATATCCTGCTTTATTGTTCAGGTCATGTCGAAGGTCATATGTATGACCGTGAGCTGATTTACCTCTACCTTTGCGATGAGGCGGGGCGGTCTGGTGTTCGGCTTGAGTTGCCACTTTGTCCCATGCACGTGGTGGTCGGTCAGCCACATTGCATGATGGTGGTATGTGTTCCGGCGCCTCATCATTGAACTGAGGTAGTAATTTGTGCTTCAGATAGCTTTTGGCTGGACGCTTGAGGCCATATTCTTCGGCTGCTAGGACGTCGGTCCATTTATCGTTCAGCAGATCTTGGTCAGCTTGAAGCTGCTGCTGCATCTGTTTCAGGCTCCTTGCAGTGGCTATTAGCTGGCGCTTGAAGCGCTCTTGCTCAAGAGGTTCCTCAGGCATGATGAAATCCTCGGTGCCGAGGCTCGCCTCATCCTCGGAGAGCGGAAGATAATTACTGTCCTCCGAGTCCTCGTGTGTGGCCTGTTTACCAGGGCTAACCTGCCCACTTCCCATTCATCCTGTTCGGTAGCTGCGTCAATGGGGTCTTCATTGTCTTCGGCACCTTCCGGAGTGTTATCTTCTCCTGTGCCGGTGTTTCTATCTTTACTGCGGTGTGACTTAGAGCGGCGCCGCTGACGCCGGCGTTTTTTTTATCTCAGGAGGTTTATCCTCAACTGGGTCTTCTTTGTCATTGCCGCTATTCTCCTTTGGTGCATCCACCATGTACACATCGTACGAGGAAGTGGTCATCCAACGTCCGTGAACGGCGGGTCCTGGGCCTCTTCTTCTTCTCTGGTATCGTCGTCCATACCGTCGATGTCATCGGAGCCGTAATCGAGCATGTCGGTTAAGTCTTCGACAGTGGCTAAAAAGTGGGTGGTGGGTAGGGAGCGAAATTCCGTGTCATCAGCTTCTAGTTTGAACCAGATATAGTTCGGCTGTGAGTCCCCCGCCAAGGACGGGTTCTTTAATAAGATTAGCACATCGCCCAAGGGTGAGTGCTGGGAGATGTCTGCGGCGCTAAACTCGAAGATTGATAAATGATCAAGTTCGGCATCCGTGGACTCACATGTTTCGGAACTTACACCCGGAGACGAGTCCGGGGTTCTGGTGACCAAAATATTGTGTGAGTTTAAGTCCATGTGCGGCTCCAATGCCGGGGAATCTGTGGCCTCCGTGGTGGGGTTGAACCTCCAGTCCTTAGATGGCGTTGTATGCTTCGAATCTAAGGCCAGAGCAGCTACATGAGCTATCTCCTGAATATGGTCCGATGATAGATTTAGGTCATGTTCATCGAGGTGACCAGGAGCGATCGTCGCGGTCTCGAATCCAGCAAAGATCAGATCTCCACGGATGTCCGTGACGTAGTTCAAGCTCCCAAATCTGACATGATGGCCAGGGGCATAGCTATCGATCTGCTCCAGATGGCCAAACGAGTTGGCCCGCAGTGCGAAGCCGCCGAACATGAAAATATTTCCGGGGAGGAAGGTTTCTCCCTGGACAGCATCATTATTGATGATTGAAGGGGCCATCGAACCTTTTGAGGACGGCATAGTGGAACTCTCAATGAAAGCATCAATGTCGGTGTCAAAACCGGCGGATCTTGGGTAGGGGGTTCCAAACTGTGCGTCTAAGGTCGATGGTAACAGGAGATAGGGGACATGATGTTTACCCAGGTTCGGGCCCTCTCTATGGAGGTAATACCCTATGTCCTACTTGATTGACATTGATGAATATGAGTATTACAAGAGTTGATCTACCATGAGATCGTAATGGCTAAACCCTAGAGGTCCAGCTTGTATGGCTATGGTCATGAATATCTATCCCCGTCTGGACTAAGTCCTCCAATTTATATAGACACCAGGAGGATCTAGGGTTACACAGGGTCGGTTACAAAGAAAGGAATCTACATATTTGGTCGCCAAGCTTGCCTTCCACGCCAAGGAGAGCCCCATCCGGACACGGGTGCAGTCTTCGGTCTTCGTGTCTTCACAACCCATCAGTCCAGCCCATGGCCAACAGGCCGGACACCTGAGGACCCCTTAGTCCAGGACTACCTCACCAGCGATCAGGCTTATCATGGCTCCGCGACTCCCCGTTGTCCTACCTTCATGTGCACGCCTCGCGCCAGAAGCAACGAAACCTCATCTACTCCCTCCACATGGATGGCAACTCCGTCTCTAAGCACGCCCATATGGCCGAAGCCGCCTACAACTACTTTGCCAACGTCCTTGGCTCTTCCGAGGAGCATGCCTTCTCCCTGAACCAGTCCCTCTTGCACATGGAATCATTCGACCTTACCGACTTGGAGACGCCTTTCACCGAGGACGAGATTTAGAAGGCCATCAAATGCCTACCAGCTTGAAAAGCTCCCGGCCCGGATGGGTTCACAGCCTAATTCCTTCTCGCTTGCTGGGATATTATCAAGCATGACATCTGCGAGGCATTCGACAAGTTATACACCGCCAACGGACGATGTTTTTAGAAGCTCAACGAAGCGTTCCTCACTCTTCTTCCCAAATGCTCAGCTGCCGCCGCCTTATTGGACTACCGCCCCATTAGCCTCATCCACTTCATTGCAAAGCTCTTTGCAAAGGTGTTGTCTCTTCGGCTTGCTCCTCGTCTTGGGGCCATGGTCTCGACCAACCAAAGCGCCTTTATCACCGACCGCTGTATTCACGACAACTTCCTGCTCGTCCAGCAGATGACACACCTCCTCCACAACCTCAAGGTTCCCGCATGCTAGTCAAGCTTGATATCGCGCGGGCCTTCGATAGCGTCTCATGGCCCTTTCTCCTCGAAACCCTACAACACCTGGGGTTCGGCCAATGTTGGCGGGACTGGATATCGATCCTTCTGTCCACCGCTTCCACCCGCGTCATGATCAACGGCCACCCGGGCCCCCCCATCGAACACACCTGTGGCCTTCGCTAGGGTGACCCGGTCTCTCCGATGCTCTTCACTATCGTCATCGACGTTCTTAACTCCATGCTCATCCGGGCCGTCGAGCTTGGCCTCATCCAGTGGCTTACCACGAGACACGCGGTCTCTAGCATCTCTCTTTATGCCGACGATGTCATCATCTTCTGTCGCCCGGACCACCATGATATATCTGTTGTTTGTGAGCTTCTATGCGTCTTTGGGATGGCCTGTAGGCTCCGCACCAACTACAACAAGTGCTCAGCCACTCCCATCCAGTGCAATGACGAGGACATAGCGACCATTGCTGCCGAGATGCAATGCCCGGTGAAGCAGTTCCCTATCCAGTACCTGGGACTCCCTCTATCCATCCGCAAGCCTTCTACCGCGAGCCTCATGCCGATCATCCACAAGTTGGAGCGGAATCTCTCTACTTGGCACGCATCCCTCCTCTCCCGATGAGATTGCATCGCTCTTGTCCGGCATGTCCTATGCGCCATCCCAACGCACTTCCTTGATACATCTCCAATGTATATATAATTTTTGATTGCTCCATGCTATATTATCTACTGTTTGGACTGTATTGGGATTTATTTTCCACTTTTATATTATTTTTGGGACTAACCTATTAACCGGAGGCCCAGCCCAGAATTGTTGTTTTTTTTGCCTATTTCAGTGTTTCGGAGAAACAGAATATCAAACGGAGTCCAAACGGAATAAAATCTTCGGGAACGTGATTTTCTCACCGGACGTGATCCAAGAGACTTGGACCCTACTCCAAGGAGTCAAAGAGGAGGTCACGAGGGTGGGGGGCGCCCCCCCTAGGGCGTGCCCCTGCCTCATGGGCCCCTCGGCGCTCCACCGACGTACTTCTTCCTCCTATATATACACACGTACCCCCAAACGATCAGAATAGGAGCCAAAAACCTAATTCCACCACCGCAACTTTCTGTATCCATGAGATCCCATCTTGGGGCCTGTTCTAGAGCTCCGCCGGAAGAGGGCCGTCATCACAGAGGGCTTCTACATCATCCTAGCCCCTCCGATGAAGTGTGAGTAGTTTACCTCAGACCTTCGGGTCCATCGTTAGTAGCTAGATGGCTTCTTCTCTCTTTTTGGATCTCAATACAAAGTTCTCCCCTCTCTTGTGGAGATCTATTCGATGTAATCTTCTTTTGCGGTGTGTTTGTTGAGATCGATGAATTGTGGGTTTATGATCAAGTCTATCTATGAATAATATTTGAATCTTCTCTGAATTCTTTTATGTATGATTGGTTATCTTTGCAAGTCTCTTCGAATTATCCGTTTGGTTTGGCCAACTAGACTCGTAGTTCTTGCCATGGGAGAAATGCTTAGCTTTGGGTTCGATCTTGCGGTGTCCTTTCCCAGTGATAGAAGGGGCAACATGGCACGTATTGCATCGTTGCCATCGAGGATAACAAGATGGGGTTTATTTCATATTGCATGAACTCTCTACATCATGTCATCTTGCTTAAGGCGTTACTCTGTTTTTAACTTAATACTCTAGATGCATGCTGGATAGCGGTCGATGAGTGGAGTAATAGTAGTAGATGCAGAATCGTTTTGGTCTACTTGTCACGGACGTGATGCCTATATACATGACCATGCCTAGATATTCTCATAACTATGCTCAATTCTGTCAATTGCTCTGTCAGGACCTCGATTCCAAGTCACATCGATCTAGTTGGTAACACCTCATATCACTTTGCGGCCTCACGCACGGTATTCCCACGGGTGTCGCCTTACCATGGCCCGGGACCGTTTGCGCCTTTTGGCTCACGTATATGATAGTGTCGCTAGCATCCATATGACAGAGAACCCGGGCCGACATGGCTAGTCGTGAACCCAAAGCCGCACTAACCCATGGAGACAGGCATACATGGATCAACTTCGAGCATGTCGGTCAGCAGCGTGTGAATCCGGGCTGTAGCACTGGGCTAACAAGACTCTGGTAAACCGGGCTGTAGCAGGTTAGGCACGACTCCGGATGTCACCGCGTGACATTTCCCCGAAGGGATAGACACAGGAACAAAGTGAAACACATGCCGGCCAGTCAAGTGTCCTGAGCAGTAGTGCTAGGCTAGCAGGACTCCGGTGAACCGGGCTGTAGCGGACTACTATGGCTCACGGAGGCACTAGACTACATTTCCCCATAAGAGTGGCTGCCAAGGATAAACAACTAGGTTGTCGAATCCCACACATACCAAGCATTTCAATCATACACACAATATGCTCGATATGTGTAAATACAACATGGCATCACAACATAACTCTATGACTCAAAGTATTTATTTATTAGGCTCCGAGGAGCGAGATATTACAAACATGGGTCTCATGACCCAACATTCAGAGCAACAAGTCAAAGCACATGCAGAAGCTTAACATGTCTGAGTACAGACATCTACAAATTAAAAAGGCTGAGAAGTCTGACTATCTACCAGATCCTGCTGAGGGCACAAGATCGTAGCTGAGGTATCAAGCTAAACATCGGAGTCCACACGGAACTACTAGCGAGACTGACGTCTCTCTGCAAAAACATAAAATAGGCAAACGTGAGTACAAATATACCCAGCAAGACTTACATCAGAACTAACTACATATGCATCAGTATCAACAAAGGGTAGTGGAGTTTAACTGCAGCAAGCCAGCTTTGACTCAGTGGCTAACCTGAACTACGACTACAAGCAACTCTTTTGAGGTGGCACACACGAGTCCACATATTCACCATATCAATACACCACTATGCATCCGCTCCCGTCTCCCTACGAGAAGGCCATCCATAGCACTCACGCTTATCTTGCGAGTTTTAGAGTATCCACTTCAAGTTATCTATGAACTGTATAGGCAACCAAGCAGTCCTTTACCGCGGACGCGGCTATTCGAATAGATGGTGTTAACCCTGCAGGGGTGTACTCCTTCATACACGCTCTCACCACTTACCGTCGTTTGCACGACATGTACTCGGCAACCTTCAAGCGGAAGCCCAACGAGGGTGTCGGCCACGGCCTACCTAAACACTCAAGTCTCTAGTCCAGGTTTATCGCCTATCCAGGTTCCATCCGCGGGGAGTCCGGCCGAGGTTTCCATATACGGCCCCGAACAATGTGTACAGGGTTCCGAGACACCAAACGGGCACCCGGCATGCCCGGCCACAGTGTATCTACCGCATCATAGCCCACCCCTAGGGTTAGCACTACGCACGGCCGCCAACACATATCCTATAAACACCAGAAACTAGTTGCAACTCCTGGACAGAGAACTAGGGTGGTTAAGAAGCCAAGAGGGTCCATTGCTTTCGGGCCCAATGCATGGTAGTAGCTGGTTCTTAAATCACATATACAGATCTCGGTGCTTAAGGACGGTTCCAATGAAACAACCCACCATGTACTCCTACATGGCCTCTCATCGATACCTTTACCAAATCGTGTTCAACACACTTAGCTCACAGACATTAGGACATGTTCATCACTGTTCCAATTCATCCCCGATGAATCAGACCTGACACAACTCTAAGCATAGCAGGCATGACAAACAAGCATGAATGAGTAGGCACGGGCCGTTTGCTCGCTCCACCTGGCCGTTTGACTGTGGATGGGCGACGGACGCTAGGTCCAGTCGGATGCCCTGTGTCGCGCAGAAACGGGCCAAGGCGCCTTTGGCAAAATTCGTGCCGTAGTCAGTGATGATGCTGTGTGGTACGCCGTACCGAATTGTGATGTCGGAGATGAAAGTCACGGCAGTTGGACCATTCAGTTTCTTGATTGGCTTCGCTTCTATCCACTTGGTGAACTTGTCCACCGCGACAAGTAAGTGAGTTAAGCCACCTCGTGCCGTCTTGAATGGTCCCACCATGTCTAGGCCCCAAACTGCGAAGGGCCGGGCAATGGGGATGGTCTTGAGTGCAGAAGCCGGCTGATGCGGCTTGGAGCGGAACTTCTGGCATCCTTTGCATTTTTGGACCAATTCCTTGGCCTCTTCTAAGGCCGTTGGCCAAAAGAAACCGTGTCGGAAGGCTTTGGCGACGAGTGCTCTTGAAGCAGCATGGTGGCCGCACTCGCCTTGATGGATGTCTTTGACAATTGCTTGGCCTTGCTCTGGCTCTATGCAGCGCTGGTAGACACCAGTGACACTGCACCTGACCAGCTCTCTGTTGACCATAGTGTAGGTTGCCGCTCGGCATTGTACTTGCCGAGCTAAGATCTCATCAGTCGGCAACTCATCCCAGGGACTTTGGCAGATGGCTCCAAAGCCGCCACAGTCGAAGCCGCGCCAAGTGGGTCATGCGCTCCTCCGCCGGGATGCTCGTCATGACTGATGACGAGCATGTCAGGACCCCGACTCAATGCCACATCGATCTAGCATGTAACACCTCATATCACTTTGCGGCCTCACGAACGGTATCCCCACGGGTGTCGCCTTACCTTTGCCCGGGACCGTTTGCGCCTTTTGGCACACGTATATGATGGTGTCGCTAGCATCCATATGATAAAGAGCCCGGGCTGACATGGCTAGTCGTAAACCCAAAGTGGCACTAACTTACAGGGACAGGCATCCATGACCCAGCATCGAACGTGTCGATCATCAGCGAGTGAATCCAGGCTGTAGCACTGGGCTAACAGGACTCCGGTGAACCGGGCTGTAGCGGGCTAACAGGACTCCGGTATTCATCACGTGACATTTCCCCGAAGGGACAGACACAGGATCGAAGAAGGACACATGCCGGCCAGCCTAAGTGTTCCGGAGCAGTAGCAAGCTACCAGGGCTCAGTGGAAGCACTAGGAGACATTTCCCGGTAAGAGAGGCTACTAAGAATAAACAACTAGATAGTCAGATCCCACACATAGCAATACACATTACACGTACGCATAACATGCAAGTATGTGCTGTACAACATGGCATCACAGCATAACTCAACAATCATATAGATAAAGGCTCAGAAGAGCCATCATAGCATTTATTGCAAACAGGGGTCACAAAACCCATCATACAGAGCATACAAGCAACAAGTGGAAGCATTACATGTCTGGGTACAGACACCTACAAATGAAAAAGGCTGAAGAGCCTGACTATCTACAACATCCGATCAAGATCGTAGCTGAGGTACAAGCTACTCGTCGAAGTCCACGGAACACTAATAAGACCGAAGTCTCCGCTGCAAAAACATAAATAAAGCAACATGAGTACAAAGGTACTCAGCAAGACTTACATCAGATCCTATCATACATGCATTTGTATCAAGAGGGTAATGTGGGGTTTAGTTGCAGCAAGCCAGCTTTGACTCTGTGGCTATCCTGTTCTACGACTACCAGAAACTCTTGAGGTGATATGGCGCACACGAGTCCACTAATCACCACACAATACACTACTATGGATTCATCCCCGTCTCCCTACGGGAAGGCCATCCATAGCACTCACACTTGTCTTGAGCATTTTAGAGTATCCACTTCAAGTTGTCTATGTACCATGTAACCATCCAAGAAGTCCATAACCGCGGACCCGGCTATTCGAATAGATCATGTTAACCCTGCAGGGGTGTACTTCTTCACACACGCTCTCGCCACTTACCGCCATGTACACGTCATGTATCTCGGCAACCTTCAAGCGGAAGCCTGGCGAGGGTGTCGGCCACGACCTGACTAACCACACAAGACTCTAGTCCAGGTTTATCGCCTATTCGGGTTCCATCCGCAAGGAGATCCGGCCGGGGTGTCGCTCACGGCCCCAAACGATGTGAGCAGGGTTCCCAAGCCCACCATCCGGGTGCCACTTGGTACACCATGCCACGTGTTCCTAGTCTGTCCCAAGCCCACCCTGCCGGGTGCCACTTGGTAGAAAAATAGCACTACCTACAAACACCAGAAACTAGTTGCGACTCCTAGACAGAGATCAAGTTGGGTTAATAAGTCGAGAGGGGTCGAGTTACCGGAACCCAACGTGTGGTAGTATCGAGTCATTGGACAACATACATAGAACTCAGTGCTTAAGGACGGTTCCAGTGAGACAACCCACCATGTACTCCTACATGGCCTCTCACCGCTACCTTTACCAAATCGTGTTCACACACTTAACTCTCAGCATCAGAACATATCGTAACACTCCAATTCATTCCCAATGAATCAGACCTGACACAACTCTAAGCAATAGCAAGCATAGCATGGTAGGAACACAACAATGGCTTCAATCAACTCCTACACATGCTAGTGGGTTTCAACTATTTACTGTGGCAATGACAGGTCATGCAGAGGAATGGGTTCAACTACCGCAGCACAAAGTAGCAGATGAATCATTGTTGTTCTAATGAAATAACTGAGAGCAGGAGCGAGAGAGTAGGGTTTTATCGAAATGAACAAGGGGGTTTGCTTGCCTGGTAGATCAACAAGGAAGGCACTGCTTCATAGATAGGCACTCTGGAATAGACTCCGGAGCAGGACCTATCGAGAAGGAACAGTGTCGGCAATCAATACACAAACATATGCAACAATATGATGCATGAACATGGCATGAGGATGTGAGGTTGTTTGAGCTAATGCAACTAGTAATCATTTGGTTTGAAGTCCATTTGAACCATAAGCTCAAATGCAATTCTAAATTAAGTCTCTTAATATGCCATAATGTGTTTTCTCATATTCAGCATGTATAAGTTGGTTTGTCATGCATGAAACTAGTACAGATGGAAAGATTGCATTTTTCTGATAATTTTTCATATATAAATTATTTTAATCTAAGCTACGGTTGATTTGATATGAATTTTTGAAGTTTAAAACAATTTCTGGAATTTCCTGATTTAATATAATTCCAGAAAATATATATTGCGTCAGCATGACGTCAGCACGACGTCAGCAGTCAACTGCGGCTGACTGGGGTCAAACCTGACGTGTGGGGTCCACACGTTAGTGACAGGGGGGGTTTAACAGAGGTTAGTTTAATCCTAATTAAAAGTTACTGGCGCTGGGGCCCACTGTCAGTGTCAGGGGGGGTTAGTTAACGGTGATTAGCACTAAGCTAATCACCTGACAGGCCGGGCCCACATGGCGGGGCTCAGGCGACGGGGCTCGCCGCCGGCGACCTCTGGACGCGGCGGAGTCCACGCCACAGGCCACGGGGACGGCGTCTGAGAGCACCGGGGCGTAGCCCGGGCTCTCGCGCATTTGGAGGGCCAGGTGGAAGGAGCTGGGGAGGCCGGAGCTCGCCGAAGCAAAGCTCGCGGCGGCGGCCGGAGCTCGGCTTCGATCGGGAACGGGCTGCGGGGCACTAGGGAGGCTGCGAGCGGGTCCGCGCGACTCGCCAGAGTGCACTGAGTGCAACGGCGAGCTCGGCTGCGGCCTGCGGCGGCTGTGGCCACGACGGCGAGGAGCTGCGGCGGCGATGGCTTCGGCCATGGTGGGGAACGGAGTTACGGCGCGGGAACGAGGGGGAGAAGAGAGGGGAATGGTGGCGGAGCTCACCGCGGTTGCAGCGGGCGTCGAAGCGGGCTCGGGGAAGGCTTGGGGCAGCCGGAGCGACGACGGCGATCTCGTCGGCCGAAGCTTGAAGACGACGGCGATGGCGATGAAGCGGAGCTCGCCCGGTTGCTTTGCTCGGTGAGGAGGGAGAAGGGGTCGCGGCGGAGCTGGGAAGCGTGCCGGGGAGGTGCGGAAGTGGCCGAGGCCACGGTGGCTATGGACGGCAGCGACGGTGATTCTCGGGTGAGAGAGAAAGAGAAGGGGAAAAGCACGGGAGAGAGGGGGTGAGGCCAGGGGATCGGGGCGGCACCGAGAAGAAGCAACGCGGCGTCGCGCTGGCAGGGTAGGCAGGCAGGCGAGCTGGTGGCGTGGTGCTCCGCCCGTGCGCGCGCGTCGGCCACACGCCTGGCCGACTGGCGCCAGGAGGACGACGGCGGTGGTGGGCTGGGCTGGCCTGCTGGGCCAGAGGCGCCAGGTAAGAAGCCCAGGTAAGTTTCCCTCTTACTTTTTGTTTTCTAATTTTCTGACATTTGTTTTGATTTAGTAATAATACTAAATCAATTTATTACCTTATGCCAATTTTTGCAGGAGCTAACTATATTATTCCAGAGCTCCTTTATAAATGGCATAATTTTTGGACATATATTAATATATATAACTAATATATTTCCAATGCAAATATTTATCGGATTAATCCAAATGGCCAAAATAAATGTCCATGAGCTCCTAAAAATATTGGTTCGATTTTTATCTCTGTCCAATATTTTCAGAGAGCAACATGAGCATTTTCTTGGACCCTTTTGGAGAAATTTTTATTTGGGTCATTTTCAAAATGGTTCTGAGGGTTCCACCAATCCTCATTTCAAATTTAAATGAAAATTTAAACATGATGCACAAATGACTAGCTAGTCTAAGTCATACCAGACTAGGGATGTGACAACTCGCCCCCACTTGAAAAAATCTCGTCCCGAGATTCAGGGGTCGACGGAAAGAAAGCGGGGTACTCCAGTCGAAGACGATCTTCTCGCTCCCAAGTAGCTTCTCTCTCGGAATGATGAGACCACTGAACTTTGAGAAACTTGATGTTCTGACGTCGGGTAGCACGCTCGGCTTGATCCAGAATGCGAACCGGGTACTCTCGGTATGTGAGGTTATCTTGGAGATCAAGCGTTTCATGGTCCACTCCGCGGATGGGATCCGAGAAGCAACGCCTGAGTTGAGAGACGTGGAAGACATCATGAACTCGAGAAAGAGGTGGGGGTAGTTCCAACTGGTAGGCAACCTCTCCTCGTTTAGCGAGAATACGAAAAGGACCAATGTAACGAGGAGCCAACTTGCCCTTGATACTGAAACGATGGGTACCCTTCAAAGGAGTAACCCGAAGGTAAGCCTTTTCGCCAACTTCATAAGTCATATCCTTATGATGACGATCATACTGACTCTTTTGACGAGACTGGGCTGTTTTCAAATTCCCACGAATGATGCGAACTTGCTCTTCTGCCTCCTGGATCATGTTCAGTCCAAAGAATTGTCTTTCACCGGTTTCTGACCAGTTCAAAGGTGTTCGACATCTCCGTCCATAGAGAACCTCAAAAGGAGCTTTCTTGAGGCTGGATTGATAGCTATTGTTATAAGCAAACTCGGCAAAAGGAAGACATTTCTCCCAATCCATACCGAATGAGATAACGCAAGCTCTAAGCATGTCTTCGAGAATTTGGTTGACCCGTTCCACCTGACCACTCGACTGAGGGTGGAAAGCGGTACTGAAGGAAAGATGGGTTCCCATGGCAGTTTGGAAACTCTCCCAGAAATGAGAAGTGAAAAGACTGCCACGGTCTGAATTGATCTCTAGTGGAACACCATGAAGTGACACTATTCGAGAAATGTATAAGTCAGCAAGCTGACTAGCAGTGATACTCTCTCGAACAGGAAGGAAGTGAGCCACTTTGGAAAGACGATCAACGACTACGAAGATAGCGTTATTCCCTCTCTTGGTCCTGCGAAAGCTGGTGATGAAGTCCATACCAACTTTATCCCATTTCCATTCAGGAATAGCTAAAGGCTGAAGGGTGCCAGCAGGTCTCTGATGCTCTGCCTTAACGCGACGACAAACGTCACATTTAGCAATGAACTCAGCGATTTCTCTCTTCATCCTAGTCCACCAGAACCTCTGGCGTAGGTCCTGACACATCTTAGTGCTACCGGGATGAATCGTGAGAGGAGATTCATGCACCTCCTTAAGAATCAACTGCCGAAGATGTTGCTTCTTGGGAACCACCAAGCGATTCTCAAAGAAAACAACACCACGATCATCCATAGAGAAACATCCACCAACTCCCTTCTTAATGTTTCTCTTGATCCGGGTAATCCCCGTATCATGCTTCTGGGCTTCTATGATAAGATCCACGAGGGTAGGTTTCGCCACCAAGGTAGAAAGGAATCCGTGAGGAGCGATGTGAAGGTTAAGCTTACAGAATTCCTCATGGAGAAGTGGTTGGCCTTGCTGCAACATGAGATTGTTGCAATAGATTTACGGCTTAGCGCATCAGCCATGACATTGGCTTTGCCTGGGGTGTAGGTAATCCCTAGATCATAATCTGTGATCAACTCCAACCAACGTCTTTGCCTAAGGTTCAGATCCGGTTGGGTGAAGATATACTTGAGACTCTGGTGATCGGTGTAGATCTCGCAACGTTTACCAAGGAGGTAATGTCGCCAGGTCTTGAGTGCATAGACTACGGCTGCAAGCTCTAGATCATGTGTAGGATAATTCTCCTCATGTGGATGCAACTGTCGAGATGCATAGGCAATCACATGACAATCCTGCATAAGAATGCAACCTAGTCCCTGTCGTGAGGCGTCGCAGTAGATAATAAAGTCTTTAGTGAAATTCGGTGGCACAAGTATGGGAGCAGAAGTCAGGCGTCTTTTCAGTTCCTGAAAACTGTACTCACACTGTGGGGACCACTCGAACTTTTTATCTTTCTTGAGAAGTTCCGTGAGGGGTTTGGCTACTTTGGAGAAATTTTCAACAAAGCGGCGACAATAGCTGGCTAGACCAAGGAAACTCCTAACTTGTTTAACGGTTTCAGGTGGAGTCCAATCGAGAACGGCCTTGACTCTCTCGGGATTGACGGCAATGCCCTTACCAGAGATTACGTGGCCTAGGTAGGTCACTTCTGGCAACCAAAATTCACACTTGGAGAACTTGGCATAAAGGCGGTGCTCTCTGAGTTTTTCTAACACAAGTCTAAGATGTTCGGCATGCTCTTCCTCGTTCTTCGAGTAAATAAGAATATCATCGAGGTAAACCACGACGAACTTATCTAAGTACTCCATGAAGATCGAGTTCATCAAGCGGGAGAATGTGGCTGGGGCGTTGGTTAGACCAAAGGACATGACGGTGTACTCGTACTGACCATAACGAGTAACAAAGGCTGTCTTGGGAATGTCCCCGTTTCTGATCTTAATTTGGTGGTATCCTAACCTTAAATCCATCTTGGAGAAGACTGAGGATCCAGCGAGCTGATCATACAGGTCGTTGATCCTGGGGAGCGGATATTTGTTCTTTATCGTGACCAAATTAACGGGACGATAATCTACAACCATCCGGTCCGTACCATCCTTCTTCTTGACGAAGAGGACGGGGCAAGCCCAAGGAGAAGAACTAGGATGGATGAAACCCTTTTGCAAGGACTCATCAAGTTGTTTCTTAAGCTCGGCTAGTTCTAAGGGTGCCATCTTGTAAGGTCTCCTAGAGATTGGAGTTGTTCCTGGGATAAGATCTATGACGAACTCTACATCTCTGTCAGGTGGAACACCTGGCAGTTCCTCTGGAAAGACATCCGGGAAGTCACGGACTACCGGGATATCTCCAAGGTCTAGAAGAGGGCTGGCATTAAGAGAATAGAGCTGACGCTTTGCAACTCTAGTGGAGACAGTGACTATCTTGCCAGATGGGTGTGTAAGCTGAACAGATCTTGTGTAACAATCAATCTTGGCATGATGAGCTGTCATCCAGTCCATACCCAAGATGATGTTAATATCTGAGGACTTGAGGGCTACGAGTGAGGCAAGGAATACAAGTCTGTCAACAAGGATTTCGTTACCATGGCTTACACTAGAGGTTTGCCATTTGGATCCAGGAGTTTGGATGACTAGCGGAGTTGGCATATCACAAAATGACAGATTGTGCAAGTTAGCATAGCTTTCAAAAATGAAGGAGTGAGATGCTCCAGTATCGAATAGAACTGATGTTGGGTGACAATTGACAAGGAGTGTACCAAGAACGACATCCGGATCATCATGAGCGTCTTTAGCTGAGACGTGATGCACACGTCCACGTTCAGTGGGGGCTGACTTGACACTGATCATCTTGCGTGATGGCTTAACACAGCCAACAGTCTTCTCGGGCTGGGGTGGAGCATAACTAGTCTAAGAGCAGTCACGTGCATAGTGTCCTGGCTTCCCGCATGTGAAGCAAGTCCCTGAGGTTGGACGTGGACCCGCACTGACAAGGGGTCTACCAGTAGGCCTGGGTGGAACATATGACTGAGCTGGGGGAGGCACCACATGGGATGACCTCGGTGTATAACCGGAAGGAAGAGCGGAGTTTGGAACCCAAATCCGGCGCTTTTGAGAACTAGAACCAGAAGAAGATCCCAAATCACGGGTGTGCTTACGAGACTCCTCGTAAGTGAGCTGAGCTGTCTCTGCATTGATGGCCTTGTTCACAAGGGCTTGGAATGTATCACAATGATGCAGGTGGAGATCACGACGCAACTTGGGGTTGAGACCCTTCCGGAACCTAGCTTGCTTCTTGGCGTCCGTGGACACTTCTTCTGTAGCATAGCGAGCAAGGTTCTCGAACTCTCTGCTATAAGCATCAACAGCCATCTTATTCTGGGTGAGACTACAGAACTCTTCTCTCTTGCGATCAATGAGGGCCTGGGGAATGTGATGCTCGCGAAAGGCCTCAGTGAAATCCTTCCAGGTAGGAATCTGGCCAGCTGGAAGCATAGCCTCATAGCTCTGCCACCAAAGACTAGCAGGACCTTCCAGGTGGTATGTGGCATAGGTGACCTTGTCATCTTCAGCTACGCTCGCGGAACGCAGCTTATGAGTGATGCTACGGAGCCAGTCATCTGCATCGAGTGGCTCGATGGAATGATGAAAGGTAGGTGGGTGCAAGCGAATGAAGTCATGAATGGTCGCAGACTTATTGGACTGATGTGCGGTGTTCTCCTTGATACGTGCCAACAAACGGTTAGACTCATGCTTGTTCCTCTCCATTTCTAACATGAACTCTGTCAACGAAGGCGGGTCGGGAGGATCCTCATCCCTACCATCTCCATGGTTCTGGCTACAAACAATAGAACTTGATGACATCCTGAGAAACGAAACCAGGGACGGAGTCAGCATCAACTATAGACTGTAGAATGTAGGACAACGGATTAGTATCTCTCGAACTCCTAGGGAAATTCCGGCAGCATAACGGCAGTAAAAAGCTCAGAATGAGACATCCTACTAAAAATGGGGTGGTAACATACTCATCATCATCACTCAAGGTTCTGAGATCATACTAAACAGACTACACCGGAAATACTTGAAAACTGGGGTATGACTCTGATCAACCAATCCTATGGGACTACGGAGTAGTAACACGTGATCCTGATAGATGGAAGAGAAAGCCTAGTTCCTTAACCCCGTAGGAAAGATAGGACGACTCAGATCAGAAGGCCATGAGGTAAAGGAGTAAAAGGACCTTACGTTCCAACCCACAATCAATTCCCTTATATAACTAAAGAATTTCTAGACTCAACTTCGACCAGTTTGGCTTGGTAATCCTACAGGCAGTCAAGCTCTGATACCAGCGCTGTCAGGACCCCGACTCAATGCCACATCGATCTAGCATGTAACACCTCATATCACTTTGCGGCCTCACGCACGGTATCCCCACGGGTGTCGCCTTACCTTTGCCCGGGACCGTTTGCGCCTTTTGGCACACATATATGATGGTGTCGCTAGCATCCATATGATAAAGAGCCCGGGCTGACATGGCTAGTCGTAAACCCAAAGTGGCACTAACTTACAGGGACAGGCATCCATGACCCAGCATCGAACGTGTCGGTCATCAGCGAGTGAATCCAGGCTGTAGCACTGGGCTAACAGGACTCCGGTGAACCGGGCTGTAGCGGGCTAACAGGACTCCGGTATTCATCGCGTGACATTTCCCCGAAGGGACAGACACAGGATCGAAGAAGGACACATGCCGGCCAGCCTAAGTGTTCCGGAGCAGTAGCAAGCTACCAGGGCTCAGTGGAAGCACTAGGAGACATTTCCCGGTAAGAGAGGCTACTAAGAATAAACAACTAGATAGTCAGATCCCACACATAGCAATACACATTACACATACGCATAACATGCAAGTATGTGTTGTACAACATGGCATCACAGCATAACTCAACAATCATATAGATAAAGGCTCAGAAGATCCATCATAGCATTTATTGCAAACAGGGGTCACAAAACCCATCATACAGAGCATACAAGCAACAAGCGGAAGCATTACATGTCTGGGTACAGACACCTACAAATGAAAAAGGCTGAAGAGCCTGACTATCTACAACATCCGATCAAGATCGTAGCTGAGGTACAAGCTACTCGTCGAAGTCCACGGAACACTAATAAGACCGAAGTCTCCGCTGCAAAAACATAAATAAAGCAACATGAGTACAAAGGTACTCAGCAAGACTTACATCAGATCCTATCATACATGCATTTGTATGAAGAGTGTAATGTGGGGTTTAGTTACAGCAAGCCAGCTTTGACTCTGTGGCTATCCTGTTCTACGACTACCAGAAACTCTTGAGGTGATATGGCGCACACGAGTCCACTAATCACCACACAATACACTACTATGGATTCATCCCCGTCTCCCTACGGGAAGGCCATCCATAGCACTCACACTTGTCTTGAGCATTTTAGAGTATCCACTTCAAGTTGTCTATGTACCATGTAAGCATCCAAGAAGTCCATAACCGCGGACCCAGCTATTCGAATAGATCATGTTAACCCTGCAGGGGTGTACTTCTTCACACACGCTCTCGCCACTTACCGCCATGTACATGTCATGTATCTCGGCAACCTTCAAGCGGAAGCCTGGCGAGGGTGTCGGCCACGACCTGACTAACCACACAAGACTCTAGTCCAGGTTTATCGCCTATTCGGGTTCCATCCGCAAGGAGATCCGTCCGGGGTGTCGCTCACGGCCCCAAACGATGTGAGCAGGGTTCCCAAGCCCACCATCCGGGTGCCACTTGGTACACCGTGCCACGTGTGCCTAGTCTGTCCCAAGCCCACCCTGCCGGGTGCCACTTGGTAGAAAAATAGCACTACCTACAAACACCAGAAACTAGTTGCGACTCCTGGACAGAGATCAAGTCGGTTAATAAGTCGAGAGGGGTCGAGTTACTGGAACCCAACGTGTGGTAGTATCGAGTCATTGGACAACATACATAGAACTCAGTGCTTAAGGACGGTTCCAGTGAGACAACCCACCATGTACTCCTACATGGCCTCTCACCGCTACCTTTACCAAATCGTGTTCACACACTTAACTCTCAGCATCAGAACATATCGTAACACTCCAATTCATTCCCAATGAATCAGACCTGACACAACTCTAAGCAATAGCAGGCATAGCATGGTAGGAACACAACAATGGATTCAATCAACTCCTACACATGCTAGTGGGTTTCAACTATTTACTGTGGCAATGACAGGTCATGCAGAGGAATGGGTTCAACTACCGCAGCACAAAGTAGCAGATGAATCATTGTTGTTCTAATGCAATAACTGAGAGCAGGAGCGAGAGAGTAGGGTTTTATCGAAATGAACAAGGGGGTTTGCTTGCCTGGTAGATCAACAAGGAAGGCACTGCTTCATAGACAGGCACTCTGGAACAGACTCCGGAGCAGGACCTATCGAGAAGGAACAGTGTCGGCAATCAATACACAAACATATGCAACAATATGATGCATGAACATGGCATGAGGATGTGAGGTTGTTTGAGCTAATGCAACTAGTAATCATTTGGTTTGAAGTCCATTTGAACCATAAGCTCAAATGCAATTCTAAATTAAGTCTCTTAATATGCCATAATGTGTTTTCTCATATTCAGCATGTATAAGTTGGTTTGTCATGCATGAAACTAGTACAGATGGAAAGATTGCATTTTTCTGATAATTTTTCATATATAAATTATTTTAATCTGAGCTACGGTTGATTTGATATGAATTTTTGAAGTTTAAAACAATTTCTGGAATTTCCTGATTTAATATAATTCCAGAAAATATATATTGCGTCAGCATGACGTCAGCACGACGTCAACAGTCAACTGCGGCTGACTGGGGTCAAACCTGACGTGTGGGGTCCACACGTCAGTGACAGGGGGGTTTAACAGAGGTTAGTTTAATCCTAATTAAAAGTTAGTGGCGCTGGGGCCCACTGTCAGTGTCAGGGGGGGTTAGTTAACGGTGATTAGCACTAAGCTAATCACCTGACGGGCCGGGCCCACATGGCGGGGCTCAGGCGACGGGGCTCGCCGCCGGCGACCTCTGGACGCGGCGGAGTCCGCGCCACAGGCCACGGGGACGGCGTCTGAGAGCACCGGGGCGTAGCCCGGGCTCTCGCGCATCTGGAGGGCCAGGTGGAAGGAGCTGGGGAGGCCGGAGCTCGCCGGAGCAAAGCTCGCGGCGGCGGCCGGAGCTCGGCTTCGATCGGGAATGGGCTGCGGGGCACTAGGGAGGCTGCGAGCGGGTCCGCGCGACTCGCCAGAGTGCACTGAGTGCAACGGTGAGCTCGGCTGCGGCCTGCGGCGGTTGTGGCCACGACGGCGAGGAGCTGCGGCGGCGATGGCTTCGGCCATGGTGGGGAACGGAGTTACGGCGCGGGAACGAGGGGGAGAAGAGAGGGGAACGGTGGCGGAGCTTACCGCGGTTGCAGCGGGCGTCGAAGCGGGCTCGGGGAAGGCTTGGGGCAGCCGGAGCGACGACGGCGATCTCGTCGGCCGAAGCTTGAAGACGACGGCGATGGCGATGAAGCGGAGCTCGCCCGGTTGCTTTGCTCGGTGAGGAGGGAGAAGGGGTCGCGGCGGAGCTGGGAAGCGTGTCGGGGAAGTGCGGCAGTGGCCGAGGCCGCGGTGGCTATGGACGGCAGCGACGGTGATTCTCGGGTGAGAGAGAAAGAGAAGGGGAAAAGCACGGGAGAGAGGGGGTGAGGCCAGGGGATCGGGGCGGCACCGAGAAGAAGCAACGCGGCGTCGCGCTGGCAGGGTAGGCAGGCAGGCGAGCTGGTGGCGTGGCGCTCCGCCCGTGCGCGCGCGTCGGCCACACGCCTGGCCGACTGGCGCCAGGAGGACGACGGCGGTGGTGGGCTGGGCTGGCCTGCTAGGCCAGAGGCGCCAGGTAAGAAGCCCAGGTAAGTTTCCCTCTTACTTTTTGTTTTCTAATTTTCTGACATTTGTTTTGATTTAGTAATAATACTAAATCAATTTATTACCTTATGCCAATTTTTGCAGGAGCTAACTATATTATTTCAGAGCTCCTTTATAAATGGCATAATTTTTGGACATATATTAATATATATAACTAATATATTTCCAATGCAAATATTTATCGGATTAATCCAAATGGCCAAAATAAATGTCCATGAGCTCCTAAAAATATTGGTTCGATTTTTATCTCTGTCCAATATTTTCAGAGAGCAACATGAGCATTTTCTTGGACCCTTTTGGAGAAATTTTTATTTGGGTCATTTTCAAAATGGTTCTGAGGGTTCCACCAATCCTCATTTCAAATTTAAATGAAAATTTAAACATGATGCACAAATGACTAGCTAGTCTAAGTCATACCAGACTAGGGATGTGACAGAGCACCTCTGTGACGGTGCTTCCGACGCTCTCCGCGTGAGGGAGCGGCTCGTCGTAGACCACCACATTGGTGGGGAACGCGTCGAGTAACGGGGTGTCGGAGTCGACCAGCATCGGGTCGGTGGAGCCTACAGACTCCGAGTCCATGGCAGGCTCGCCAGCGACGTGGAGTTGGTCAAGGAGGCCCGTGAGGAGGCTCTCGGGGCCGCCCGGGCCTGCGTCGGATGCAGGCTCGTCGGAGAGGCGAACCTCACCGACAAGATCGGCGAGGCAACTGGCTGCGTAGGCGATCTCAGCATCGTGCAGTGCGTCGGTGCAAACTCCATGTGGCGTGCCGGGCTGGCTGCGCTCGCCTAGGAGAAAAAGGGTTCCCGTCCAGAGCAGGTCTCCGGACGACGGTGCACCAGGCCCCACGGTGGGCGCCAAATGTCGGGGGTTGGGTGCGACATAAGCCAAAGGATGGCTTATCATGGTGGGAGCGAGTAGAACGTCGCCGGTGCCTGGAAACGGGATAAGGCGAAGGCATGCACGCCGGTGAATCTTACCCAGCTTCGGGGCTCTCCGTGGAGATAATACCCCTACTGCTGCTCTGCGGGGTCTCCCCATGATCACTATGGCAAAGTGTGTACACGGTTGCTCCTTGAGATGTTTCCTGGAGGTAGGAGAAGGCAAGGCTAGCTCTCTCCTTCCTATATGATCCGGTCTAGTGCTAATGGATTCCAACCATTTGCATGGGTGCCTGGGGGGTTTATATAGGCCTACCCCCCAGGGGTACAATGGTAATCCGGCTGGACGCGGGCCCAGCCATCAGTCTCTCTGGCCGCCGTCTTATCCGCCGACTCCTGGGGCCCGCCGACTCGTGGGCCCCGCCGACTGGCTCAGTACAGAGCCGACAGGCCGCGTCCGCCGCGGGCGGGTCTTGCCGGCTGTAGATTACTGTAGTCGTGCCTCTAATGACGCGGGCTCGGTCATGGGGTCATGGCGACAGCTCCGCCGTCTGGCTGGCGATCACTGTGGCCACTCCCTGTCGTGCCTGGTTAATGGCGCGTGGGGCCCGTGAGAGGGGCCGTCCGACTCCTGGGGGCCGACTCCCAACTGGGCTGACTGGTGGCGCTCTCGCCGTCTTCCGTACGCCCGCCGACTGGTGGGACCCATCGTCCCTGGGTCGTACCGGTAGGCCGTCATGGGCACAGGACTCCGCCCGCTGGGGCTGACGTTAGGGCCGGCATGGCAACAGTGTCGCGCCGGGCAGAGATCTTCGCGGGTACGGCATACTGTGGCCACGCCTGCCCTTGGAAAAGGGTGGGAGTGGACCTTACTGTGGCCACTCCCCGTCCCGTCCCTCTTTATGATGGCATGGAGCTTGTTGGCGTCGCGTGCCGACTCCCCATGGC
This sequence comes from Triticum dicoccoides, assembly GCF_002162155.2. Taxonomy (NCBI): domain Eukaryota; kingdom Viridiplantae; phylum Streptophyta; class Magnoliopsida; order Poales; family Poaceae; genus Triticum; species Triticum dicoccoides. The sequence continues at coordinate 632,168,630 of NC_041384.1, read as the reverse complement.
CGGCTTCTCTGGAAGTCGCCAGTCAGGAGTCGGCTCATCCTGAAGTCGTCCTCGGGACTCGGCCGCGAGTGGGCAGTCGGCTGCCTCGCAGCCGACTCTCAGAAGGCGGCTCTTTGTCCTGGGGTCTTGAGGGGTGCAGCCTGCCCCGATGTCTTGAAAGGTTCTGGGCCTGGGTTAGCCTACCCGTGGCCCATTACTCCGACAGTAGTCCCCGAAGCTGGTGAGGCACCGAGGGCGATATGTCGAGGAGCCTCAACAGTTTCTTCTTTCCAGCGGTTGGATCTGGGCCTCGCTAGCCCTCTTCTGTCAAGCCGACTAGTTGGAGCCGGACTTGCTTAAGGCCGACTCACCCCTAAAAAAGTTTGAACGCCGCAGCGGAGTCCAGGCGGCGTGCCTGATAAGCCTCCGGGTTGCCGCCCGTTGTGGACCCATCGCGAGGCACCACGTGGCTGAGCTACACTGCCCACCCACGCACGCGATGGGACATGCCTATAGGCGGGGCCCGCCACTACCGCGCCTCGGCATGTGAACGGATCCGTTGTGGCCGTGCGGACGGTTGGGGTTCCCGCGCGGTTATTGCACGTAGTAACTTCGTATGGTAAATCATGGGGGTCGTGGGGTCTTGGGCGCAGTTAATCCCATGACTGCCCCCTCGGCTTCTCAGCCCACGAGCCTACAAGTAGGCAGGGGGAGGGGGCAGCGAAGCACGCGCGCCCATCCTCCCTACTCCCTTTCGCTCCTTCTTGCTTCTTCTTCCTCTCGGCGCTGCTGCTTCGAACCACGCCGCGCCCGCAGCGATGAGCTCTTCCTTCACCGCTGCGCCTCCTACTGTGCGCTTCGGAGTGTGGGACGGCTCCGAGGTCGATGATGACGATGTCGAGATCCTCTGCAAGACACGGCGGCTGCCCGGCAAGGGCTTAGTGCGGGTCCGCCTCGCGCTGGAGGGGGAAATATCGCCGGCGCTGGAGGAGGGCGAGCGGGTCATATTCCGCTCGCACCTTATGCGCGGCCTGGGGCTGCCGGCGAGCGGCTTCTTCCGCTCCTTCTTGGAGTTCCACGGGCTCTAGCCGCACCACCTTATTCCGAACACGGTGGTGTTGCTGGCTGCCTTCGCCACCCTGTGTGAAGGCTTCCTCGGCGTTCTCCCCACCATCGAGCTCTGCGGTGAGTTCTTCTAGTCCAAGCTTGGCACACACGTCGCCGGCGTGCCGGCCTAGTGCGGTGCGTTTATCACGATGCGGAGATCAGTGGCCGACAATCCGTTTCCCACCATCGCGCTGATTAAGTCGGTGAAGATGTGGCAGCGGTCCTACTTTTATGTGAAGAACGTCGCCCCAGAAGGCGACTGGGTCAACCTGCTGGCTTATGAAGCCGGCGCGCCGGCTGGAAGGCTCCCCAGCTGGTCACACCAAGCCAGGCCATTGTCTCCTGCTGGCGCCGCCGCCGTCGCACGACTCCGAGTGCTGACGCAGTTGGAGGGCTTGACCGGGGCGGACTTGCTGGCCGCCTTTGTGGCGCGCCGAGTCCTCCCACTCCAAGGCCGACCTCACCTGATCTGCCAGATGAGCGGTCATCGGGACCCGAGTCGGATGTGCTCCAAGGACATGCCTCACGCGGAGGTGGCGGACACGCTGAACTACATCACGAACGGTGGCCTCACGGTGGATTGGCGGTTCGGCAAGGAGCCGCACTCACGCACCAACCCCCCGCCTATTGTAAGTCGTCTTCCTTCTTCTTCTGTTTCTTTCGTTGCCGAGTCCGACTTGTCCAGTCTGACCTTTCTTTGTTTTTGAATCAGAACCCTCTCGTCCATCCTTTGGCCGGCACCACGGGGCCGGCTCGTCAGTTTGTCCCCGATCGGGCGGAGAGCGACGTCGACGATCCTGACTTGGGGGCAGCGCCATGGAGGCCGACGCCGAGGGAGGAGGAGGAGAAGCAGGCGGCTTCAGGCCAACGGCCACTTTCGCCGACTGGCCTGATGACGATGCTGAGGGGGAAGTCGCCCCGCGTCACTAGCCAAAGGCTGGCCAGCCAAGCGTGAGTTCCTCTGTCGTCTTGGACGCTCAAGGCGGCGCTAAGAAGCGTCAGGCCGGGCCGAGTACACTTGGTGGCCGATCGAAGAAGTTTAAGGGAGCGGCCACTGCGACCAAGCGGGAAGAGGCGGCCGCGAAAGCCAACCGCTTCCGCAAGGAAGTGAAGAAGCCGCCGCTGGTCTCTGCGTAAGCGCCTCCGTCCCTTATCTTTATTTTCTCTTTGTTGATCTTGTCTGAGTCTTTCATATGCTTCCCTCGCTTCAGGGCTCCCCTCACTCTTGATAGGGTTGCCGCCGCCTCCGTTATGGGGTCAGCGGAGACATCTGCCACTACTCGGCGGATTGACCCCACCGCCGACCTCCGGGAGGCGACGGAGCAGAACGCACAGGATAAGCGCGAGGAGGAAGAGGCCGCCCGCCCGAAGAAAGCGGAGGCCGAGAAGGCAGAGGCCTCCGCCCTGAAAAAGTTGGAGGAGGCCGAGGCCGCCATCGCAGCAAGGCGGCAGGCTAAGGAAGTCGCGCACCGGCGGTCGGCGGTGTTCGTCACCCCTCTGAACTCTGCGCCGCCGCCCCCGGAGTTCATGGGGCAGTCAGGGGAAGCCGGCGGCGAGTTCCCGATCATGGAGAGGGGCGGCGGCGACGCCTCCATGCCGGACGTGGTCGTGCCGCCACCGCCACCCCCGCCGCTGTCTAGGAACGCGCAAGGCAAACAGCCAGCGGACCCGCCCTTGCCGCTGACTGAAGACAAGGTCGTGGCAAGGCTACTCCTTCAAGTCGGCTCACCAACGCGCCGCCGTCTTGAGAAGGCGACTTCGGCGCCACGCCCCTTGGAGACCGGCACTGCTAGCTCGACGATCCCAGACGCTGAAGCGACGAGCGCCGCGCCCATTGGGTGGGTGCGAGGAGGCGGCACGGGCCCGCTGAACCAGGCGCTTCTGGATGTCCAGACAAAGCTGCGAGGTGAGAGCGACGCTATCCAAAACTGCACCAAGGCGCACCTGGCGTCGCAGGCAGCCATCCGGGTATGCTTTCTCCTTTCTCTTTGTTTTCTTGTTCCTCTCTGTGGGGGCGCGCCAGTGCACCCACTAGGTGTAGTCCCCGAGTTTTGGGCCGGCTGCTGAGCAGGCGGCCCGGAACTCCAATTGGTGAGTTCCGGGTACTAACTTTTGTCTGAAATACTTGTCGCGGGACTATCACAATCTCCGTGTCACCGCCTTCAACCGCAACGTTGAAGATCTGGGCAAGCGAACTGCTGATTTGTCGGAGAGCCGGAGTGAGTCCTTTTTCTTCTTAGTGGGGGCGCGCTGGCGCACCCGCGGGCTGTAGTCCCCGAGATTCGGGCCGACTGCTGAGCAGTCGGGCCAGATCTCCCCGGCGTCCTTCTTTGTTGATGACTTAACGCCTTCTTTCTATTTTCTCTTCAGAGGCCAACGCCACTCTTCAACAGCAGCTGAGCAAAGCCAACACCGCGTTGCGCGCCAAGGGGGGGGAGTGCAGCAAGCTCGCTGCATAGCACGATCTGCTGGCCGCACAATTGGCAGAGCAGAAGGAGCTGCTTAAGAAGACGCAGAAGGAGGCGAAAGAAGAGGAGGCCACCCTCCTGGCTGAGTTCACGAGCGAGCGCTCCTCCTGGACTGACAAGGAGGCAATGCTGGCCTCCAGCTTCCACGAGATCGAGGACCTCGTCGACGGTGAGCTTCTTTGCTTTTCTTCTTCGAGCCGCCGACTACAGGTTGAGCCGACTCCTGGTTTTTTGACTTGTTCTTCATTCTTTTCGTCTTGGCAGACTTCTTCCCCGGCCACTCGCAGGCCGCCAATCAAGCTATCGAGGCTGATCGCGAGGAGCGGAGGGCGGATGGCGCGGAGATCGCCGCCGATGCCCCCCGGACCTTTGACGAGCATATTCTGAGCATTGGGGATCGTCTGCGGCCAGCCCACCGGATGCTGCGCCGGCTTCGACATGTCGGCGCCAAAACGATCGCTGCCCTGTGGCCAGAAATGCAGGCTCCGCGCACCCCTAGTCGGACTGCCGACTGGGTGGAGGTCGTGGTTGGCCGTCTTGAGGCCTGGAAGGGTTCCTCGGCCCGGGCTAGAGCGCGCCGAGCCTTGGAATTCGTCAAGGCGTGGTATCCGGGGCTGGACCTAGACCGTCTGGCCACACTCCGGTCAGAGGCCCAGCCGGAGCTGGCAGCCGCGGAAGACGCCCTTGTCAAGCGTGCGGCGGCGATCACCGAGTACACCGACACCAGCATCTTTGTCCCCGAGCAGGCTAAAGACGGCAGGGAGGTACTGCCGAAGTGGTTTGTGATGAACCCAGACTACGATGAGGACTCGGCGGAGGTGATCGGCTCCAGCGTCGAGGAGGAAGACGAGGCGGAGGACGGAAGCGAGACGGAGGCACCGGAAGACGGAGCGGACGGCCAGCCTCAGCTCGACCGCGCCTCTAGCAATGAGCCGTGCCTGCCCGAGCCGACTGCCGCCGGAGGTGATCAAGCCAAGACCGCCCAGCCGACCGCCCCAACATCCAACACCGCCGTCTCCTTCGATCCTCCGAACCTGTCTGCTGCCTCCTAGGCTGCCACCTTATCTTTGTTTTATCTGTTTTAATAGTCTTTGAAGAACTTGTTAATTTGCACAATTCCACCCGTGGGGTGTATTTTGAACTTCTGCTCGAAGGTTCGGCCAAGGGCCTTTGTTATGTAAATATTCATCCGACTTCTATCTTTTCTTGCTCATTGCTCTTTTGACTTTTTTCTTTGCCGCCTTCCCTCAGTTGCCGTCTTTGTCAGTCGGACAGCCGCTCTGCGGACTGCTGCTGGATCAAATTCTTGGTCACTTTGGGAAGGCAGGTACTTAGCCGTTTTAGAGTTGTTTAGCAAGTTGGATAGAAGGTGGCAAGCCGACTGTTCAAGAGTCGGTTTGCGAAAAAAGGCTGGAAGCCGGCTTTAAGCTATGTTTATGCTTTGAGTCCTTAGCCATTTTTCATGTGGACGCCCATTCTTCCTTACTCCTGCCCACCAGACAGTCGCTCTGCGAGCTGCGGCTTCTGACAGGAGACGGCTTAGGCGCCACACACTACATGTCCGACTCCAGGAAGCATTTCATAGCGCAGGGCGGCAAGTCCCCGGGCCGACTAGTCGGAACCGGTGCCAAGCGGCATAACAAAGAGTAATATACTCGAAGGCATAATTCTTATCATATAGATAAAAGACGGAAGTCCCCGAGCTCTTCTCGGGGGGGCCCGAAGTCTTCGTACTTTTAATACAAAAGGTAGCGTGGTACATACTGCGTTTAACTGTTAAATTTTCGGAGGAGATTTGCATTCCATGGCCGCTCTGTCTCTTTGCCGGAGTCGTCCCTCTTGCGTGCTTGGGGCTTCTGAGCGTCGACTAGGTAGTAGGAGTCGTTGCCCAGCACTTTGCTGATGATGAAGGGGCCTTCCCAAGGCGCTGACAGCTTGTGCTGGCCAGCTGTTCGCTGGATCAGTCGGAGCACAACGTTGCCCTCTTGGAAAGATCTCGGCCTGACCTTCCTGTTGTAGTATCTGCGCAGGCTCTGCTGGTAGATGCTGGACCGGCTGAGTGCCAACAGCCGGCCCTCTTCCAGCAGATCGGCGCCGTCTTGATGTGCTTCTTCTGCTTCTTCCTCGGTGTACATGCTGACTCGCGGGGAATTGAACTCTATGTCTGTTGGGATGACGGCTTCAGCACCATAGACGAGGAAGAAAGGCGTGAAGCCGGTTGACTTGTTTGGAGTCGTGCGCAGACTCCAGAGGATGGCTGGCAACTCATCGAGCCAGCAGCCAGCCGAGCGCTCCAGAGGCTCGACCGGTCAGGGCTTGATGCCGGACAAGATGAGGTCGTTTTCTCGCTCCACCTGGCCGTTTGACTATGGATGGGCGACGGACGCTAGGTCCAGTCGGATGCCCTGTGTCATGCAGAAATGGGCCAAGGCGCCTTTGGCAAAATTCGTGCCGTTGTTGGTGATGATGTTGTGTGGTACGCCGTACTGAATTGTGATGTCGGAGATGAAAGTCACGGCAGTTGGACCATTCAGTTTCTTGACTGGCTTCGCTTCTATCCACTTGGTGAACTTGTCCACCGCGACAAGTAAGTGAGTTAAGCCACCTCGTGCCGTCTTGAATGGTCCCACCATGTCTAGGCCCCAAACTGCGAAGGGATAGGCAATGGGGATGGTCTTGAGTGCAGAAGCCGGCTGATGCGGCTTGGAGCGGAACTTCTGGCACCCTTTGCATTTTTGGACCAATTCCTTGGCCTCTTTTAAGGCCGTTGGACAAAAGAAAACGTGTCGAAAGGCTTTGGCGACGAGTGCTCTTGAAGCCGCATGGTGGCCGCACTCGCCTTGATGGAAGTCTTTGAGAATTGCTTGGCCTTGCTCTGGCTCTAAGCAGCGCTGGTAGACACCAGCGACGCTGCACCTGACCAGCTCTCTGTTGACTATGGTGTAGGCTGCCGCTCGGCATTGTACTTGCTGAGCTAAGATCTCATCAGTCGGCAGCTCATCCCAGGGACTTTGGCAGATGGCTCCAAAGCCGCCACAGTCGAAGCCGCACCGAGTGGGTCATGCGCTCCTCCACCGGGATGCTCGTCATGACTGATGACGAGCACCTCTGTGACGGTGCTTCCGTCACTCTCCGCGCGAGGGAGCGACTCGTCGTAGACCACCACATTGGTGGGGAACGCGTCGAGTGATGCGGTGTCGGAGTCGACCAGTATCAGGTCGGTGGAGCCCACAGACTCCAAGTCCATGGCAGGCTCGCCGGCGACGTGGAGTTGGTCAAGGAGGCCCGCGAGGAGGCTCTCGGGGCCGCCCGTGCCTGCATCGGATGCAGGCTCGTCAGAGAGGCGAACCTTGCCGACAAGATCGGCGAGGCAGCTGGCTGCACAGGCGATCTCAACGTCATGCAGTGCGTCGGCGCAAACTCCATCTGGCGTGCCAGGCTGGCTGCGCTCGCCAGGGAGAAAAGGGTTCCCGTCCAGAGCAGGTCTCCAGACGACGGTGCACCAGGCCCCACGGTGGGCGCCAAATGTCGGGGGTTGGGTGCGACCTATGCCAAAGGATGGCTTATCATGGTGTGAGCGAGTAGAACATCGCCGGTGCCTGGAAATGGGATAAGGCGAAGGCATGCACACCGGCGAATCTTACCCAGCTTCAGGGCTCTCCGTGGAGATAATACCCCTACTGCTGCTCTGCGGGGTCTTCGCATGATCACTATGGCAAAGTGTGTACACGGTTGCTCCTTGAGCTATTTCCTGGAGGTAGGAGAAGGCAAGGCTAGCTCTCTCCTTCCTATATGATCTGGTCTAGTGCTAATGGATTCCAACCCTTTGTATGGGTGCCCTGGGGGTTTATATAGGCCTACCCCCTAGGGGTACAATGGTAATCCGGCTGGACACAGGCCCAGCCGTTAGTCTCTCTGGCCGCCGTCTTATCCGCCGACTCCTGGGGCCCGCCAACTGGTGGGCCCCGCCAACTGGCTCGGTACGGAGCCGACAGGCCGCGTCCGCCGCGGGCGTGTCTTGCCGGCTGTAGATTATTGTAGCCGTGCCTCTAATGACGCGGGCTCGGTCATGGGGTCGTGGAGACAGCTCCGCCATCTGGCGGGAGATCACTGTGGCCACTCCATGTCGCGTCTGGTTAATGGCGCGTGGGGCCCATGGGAGGGGCCGGCCGACTCCTGGGGCCGACTCCCAACTGGGCCGACTGGTGGCGCTCTCGCCGTCTTCCGTATGCCCGTCGACTGGTGGGACCCGTCGTCCCTCGGTCGTACCGGCTGGCCGTCGTGGGCACCGGACTCCGCCCACTGGGGCTGACGTCAGGGCCGACATGGCAACGGTGTCGCGCCGGGCGGAGATCTCCGCGGGTACGGCATACTGTGGCCACGCCTGCCCTTGGAAAAGGGTGGGAGTGGACCTTACTGTGGCCACTCCCCGTCCCGTCCCTCTTTATGAGGGCATGGGGGTTGTTGGCGTCGCGGGCCGACTCCCCATGGCCGGCTTCTCTAGAAGTCGCTAGTCAGGAGTCGGCTCATCCTGAAGTCGTCCTCGGGACTCGGCCGCGAGTGGGCAGTTGGCTGCCTCGCAGCCGACTCTCAGAAAGCGGCTCTTCGTCCTGGGGTCTTGAGGGGTGCAGCCTGCCCCGATGTCTTGAAAGGTTCTGGGCCTGGGTTAGCCTACCCGTGGCCCATTACTCCGACAGAATAGCTTCGTTGATTTATGTGATATGCAAAAGAAAAAAGATGTCGATAATGATGTCGTTAGATTGAAGCTATTTCCTTTTTCGCTTAGAGATCGTGCTAAAGCTTGGTTTTCGTCTTTGCCTAAGAATAGTATTGATTCTGGGAACAAGTGCAAAGATGATTTTATCTCTAAGTATTTCCCTCCCGCTAAGATCATCTCTCTTAGAAACGATATCATGAATTTTAAGCAACTTGATCATGAACATGTTGCACAAGCTTGGGAGATAATGAAATTAATGATACGTAATTGCCCTACTCATGGTTTGAATTTGTGGACGATCATACAAAAAATTTATGCCAGATTGAATTTTGCTTCTAGAAATCTTTTAGATTCGGCCGCGGGAGGCACTTTTATGGAAATCATTTTAGGAGATGCTACCAAAATCCTAGATAATATTATGGTTAATTATTCTCAATGGCATACTGAAAGATCTTCTAATAAAAAAGTGCATGCGATAGAAGAAATCAATGTTTTGAGTGGAAAGATGGATGAACTTATGAAATTATTTGCTACTAAGAGTGTTTCTTCTGATCCTAATGATATGCCTTTGTCTACTTTGATTGAGAATAACAATGAATCTATGGATGTGAATTTTGTTGGTAGGAATAATTTTGGTAACAACGCTTATAGAGGGAATTTTAATCCTAGGCCATATCCTAGTAATCCTTCTAATAATTATGGGAATTCCTACAACAAGTCTTATGGAAATTATAATAAGATGCCCTCTGAATTTGAGAATAGTGTTAAAGAGTTTATGAATTCACAAAAGAATTTTAATGCTTTGCTTGAAGAGAAATTGCTTAAAGTTGATGATTTGGCTAGAAACGTTGATTGAATTTCTCTTGAGATTGAATCTTTAAATATTAGATCTATTCCTCCTAAGCATGATATCAATGAGTCTCTCAAAGCCATCAGAATTTCCATTGATGAGTGCAAGGAAAGAACCGCTAGGATGCGTGCTTCCAAAGATGCCTTTATTAAAGCGTGTTCTTCCAATTCCTATGAAAATCAAGATGAAGATCTAAAAGTTATTGATGTGTACCCTATTAAATCTTTATTTTGCAATATAAATCTTGATGAAACTGAATATGATCTTCCTTTACCTAGAAGGCGTTCTAAAAATTCGGAGTATTTAGATCTTAATAATGAAATTGATGAATGTGGGATTGAAAGAAATAAAAATCTAGATGTTGCTAAACCCACTATATTGGATTTCAAGGAATTTAATTATGAAATTTGCTCTTTAATTGATTGTATTTCCTTGTTGCAATCCATGCTAAATTGTCCACATGCTTATAGTCAAAATAAAGCCTTCACCGAACATATTGTTGATGCTTTGATGCAATCTTATGAAGAAAAACTTGAGTTGAAGGTTTCTATCCCTAGAAAACTCTATGATGAGTGGGAACCAACTATTAAAATTAAAATTAAAGATCATGAGTTTTATGCTTTGTGTGATTTGGGTGCTAGTGTTTCCACTATTCCCAAAACTTTGTGTGATTTACTAGATTTCTGCAATTTTGATGATTGCTCTCTAAACTTGCATCTTGCGGATTCTACTATTAAGAAACCTATGGGAAGGATTAATGATGTTCTTATTGTTGCAAATAGGAATTATGTGCCTGTAGATTTCATTGTTCTTAATATAGATTGCAATCCTTCTTGCCCTATTATTCTTGGTAGACCTTTCCTTAGAACGGTTGGTGCGATTGTTGATATCAAGGAAGGGAATATTAGATTTAAATTTCCATTAAAAAAGGTCATGGAACACTTTCCAAGAAATAAAATAAAATTACCATATGAAACTATCATGAGAGCCACTTATGGATTGCCTACCAAAGATGGCAATACCTAGATCTATCCTCGCTTTTATGCCTAGCTAGGGGCGTTAAACGATAGCGCTTGTTGGGAGGCAACCCAATTTTATTTTTATTCCTTGCTTTTTTCTCATGCTTAGTAATAAATAAATTATTTAGCCTCTGTTTTTGTTGTGTTTTTTGTGTTTAATTAGTGTTTGTGCCAAGTAGAACCGTTGGGAAGACTTGGGGAAAGTCTTGTTGAACTTGCTGTAAAAAACAGAAACTTTAGCGCTCACGAGAACTTCTGTAATTTTTATGTGAAGAGTTCTATTTAGTTAATTATTTTTGCAGATGATTAATAGATAAATTCCTCACGTCCAGCAATTTATTTTAGAATTTTTGGGGTTCCAGATCTTGCGCTAGCTACAGATTACTACAGACTGTTCTGTTTTTGACAGATTCTGTTTTTCGTGTGTTGTTTGCTTATTTTGATGAATCTATGGTTAGTAAAATAGTTTATAATCCATAGAGAAGTTGGAATAAAGTAGGTTTAACACAAATATAAATAAAGAATTAGTTCATTACAGTAACTTGAAGTGGTATTTTGTTTTCTTTCGCTAACGAAGCTCACGAGTTTTCTATTTTGAGTTTTGTGTTGTGAAGTTTTCAAGTTTTGGGTGAATTCTTTTGATGGATCACGGAACAAGGAGTGGCAAGAGCCTAAGATTGGGGATGCCCATGTCACCCCCAAGATAATCCAAGGACACCAAAAATTCAAAGCTTGGGGATGCCCCGGAAGGAATCCCCTCTTTCGTCCACTTCCATCGGTAATTTACTTGGAGCTATATTTTTATTCACCAACATGATATGTGTTTTGCTTGGAGCGTCTTGTATTATTTGTGTCTTTGTGTCTTAGTATGCCACAATCATCCTTGTTGTACACACCTTTTGAGAGAGCCATACATGAATTTAAAATTTGATAGAATACTCTATGTGCTTCACTTATATCTTTTGAGCTATGTAGTTTTGCTCTATGTGCTTCACTTATATCTTTTGAGCTAAGTAGTTTTGCTCTATGTGCTTCACTTATATCTTTTGAGCTATGTAGTTTTGCTCTATGTGCTTCACTTATATCCTTTGAGCGTTATAATTTTGCTCTATGTGTTTCACTTAGATCTTTTAGAGCACGGTGGTGGATTTGTTTTAAAGAAACTATTGGTCTCTCATGCTTCACTTAAATTATTTTGAGAGTCTCTTAATAGCATGGTAATTTGCTTAATAATAATGTGCTTAGTATTCAAGATTTGTGAAACTTTCTTTTGAGTGTGTTGAATACTAAGAAAAGATTGAATCTTGACAATTGTTTTGAGATGTGGAGGTGATAATATTAGTCATGCTAGTTGAGTAGTTGTGAATTTAAAGAATACTTGTGTTAAAGTTTGTGATTCCCGTAGCATGCACGTATGGTGAACCGTTATGCGATGAAGTCGGAGCATGATTTATTTATTGATTGTCTTCCTTATGAGTGGCGGTCGGGGACGAGTGATGGTGTTTTCCTACCAATCTATCCCCCTAGGAGCATGCGCGTAATACTTTGCTTTGATAACTTTTAGATTTTTGCAATAAGTATATGAGTTCTTTATGACTAATGTTGAGTCCATGGATCATACGCACTCTCACCCTTCCACCTTTGCTAGCCTCTCTAATACCACGCACCTTTCGCCGGTATCATACACCTACCATATACCTTCCTCAAAATAGCCACCATACCTACCTATTATGGCATTTCCATAGCCATTCCGAGATATATTGCCATGCAACTTTCCACCATCTAGTTCATCATGACACATTCATCATTGTCATATTGCTTAGCATGATCATGTAGTTGACATAGTATTTGTGGCAAAGCCACCGTTCATAATTTCTTCATACTTGTCACTCTTGATTCATTGCATATCCCGGTACACCGACGGAGGCATCCATATAGAGTCATACTTTGTTTTCGAATCAAGTTGTAATCATTGAGTTGTAAATAAATAAAAGTGTGATGATCATCATTTAATAGAGCATTGTCCCCAAAAAAAGAGAAAGGCCAAAGAAAAAAAGAAGGCCCAAAAAAGAGAAAATAAATAACAATGGGCAATGCTACTATCCTTTTACCACACTTGTGCTTCAAAGTAGCACCATGATCTTCATAGTAGAGAGTCTCTCATGTTATCACTTTCATATACTAGTGGGAATTTTACATTATAGAACTTGGCTTGTATAATACAATGATGGGCCTCCTCAAGTGCCCTAGGTCTTCGTGAGCAAGCAAGTTGGATGCACACCCACTTAGTTTCTTTTGTTGAGTTTTCATACATTTATATCTCTAGTGCATCCGTTGCATGGCAATCCCTACTCACTCACATTGATATCTATTGATGGGCATCTCCATAGCCCATTGATACGCCTAGTTGATGTGAGACTATCTTCCCCTTCTTTTTGTATTCTCCACAACCACCATTCTATTCCACCTATAGTGCTATATCCATGGCTCACGCTCATGTATTGCGTGAAGATTGAAAAAGTTTTGAAAAAGTTAGAGTATGAAACAATTGCTTGGCTTGTCATCGGGGTTGTGCATGATTTAAATACTTTGTGTGGTGAAGATGGAGCATAGCCAGACTATATGATTTTGTAGGGATAACTTTCTTTGGCCATGTTATTTTGAGAAGACATAATTGCTTTGTTAGTATGCTTGAAGTATTATTATTTTTATGTCAATATAAACTTTTGTCTTGAATCTTTCGAATATGAATATTCATATCACAATTAAGAAGATTTGCATTGAAATTATGCCAAGTAGCACTCCGCATCAAAAATTCTTTTTTTATCATTTACCTACTCGAGGACGAGCAGGAATTAAGCTTGGGGATGCCTGATACGTCTCCAACGTATCTATAATTTTTGATTGCTCCATGCTATATTATCTACAGTTTTGGACTATATTGGGCTTTATTTTCCACTTTTATATTATTTTTGGGACTAACCTATTAACCGGAGGCCCAGCCTAGAATTGCTGTTTTTTTTGCCTATTTCAGTGTTTCGGAGAAACAGAATATCAAACGGAGTCCAAACGGAATAAAATCTTCGGGAACGTGATTTTCTCACCTAACGTGATCAAGAGACTTGGACCCTACTCCAAGGAGTCAAAGAGGAGGTCATGAGGGTGGGCCCCCCCTAGGGCGCGCCCCAGCCTCGTGGGCCCCTCGACGCTCCACTGACGTACTTCTTCCTCCTATATATACACACGTACCCCCAAACGATCAGAACAGGAGCCAAAAACCTAATTCCACCTCCGCAACTTTCTGTATCCACGATATCCCATCTTGGGGCCTGTTCCGGAGCTCCGCCGGAAGAGGGCCGTCATCACAGAGGGCTTCTACATCATCCTAGCCCCTCCGATGAAGTGTGAGTAGTTTACCTCAGACCTTCGGGTCCATAGTTAGTAGCTAGATGGCTTCTTCTCTCTTTTTGGATCTTAATACAAAGTTCTCCCCCTCTCTTGGGGAGATCTATTCGATGTAATCTTCTTTTTGCGGTGTGTTTGTTGACACCGATGAATTGTGGGTTTATGATCAAGTCTATCTATGAATAATATTTGAATCTTCTCTGAATTCTTTTATGTATGATTGGTTATCTTTGCAAGTCTCTTCGAATTATCCGTTTGGTTTGGCCAACTAGATTGGTAGTTCTTGCCATGGGAGAAGTGCTTAGCTTTGGGTTCGATCTTGCGGTGTCCTTTCCCAGTGACAGAAGGGGTAGCAAGGCACGTATTGCATCGTTGCCATCGAGGATAACAAGATGGGGATTATTTCATATTGCATGAATTTATCTCTCTACATCATGTCATCTTGCTTAAGGCGTTACTCTATTTTTAACTTAATACTCTAGATGCATGCTGGATAGCGGTCGATGAGTGGAGTAATAGTAGTAGATGCAGAATTGTTTCGGTCTACTTGTCACGGACGTGATGCCTATATACATGATCATGCCTAGATATTCTCATAACTATGCTCAATTCTGTCAATTGCTCAACAGTAATTTGTTCACCCACCGTAGAATACTTATGCTCTTGAGAGAAGCCACTAGTGAAACCTATGGCCCCCGGGTATATTCTCATCATATCAATCTCCATCACTTTAATCTTGCTTTGCTTTTTTACTTTTCTTTTACTTTTTACTTTGCGTCTTTATACCAAAAAAACCAAAAATATTATATCTATCAGATCTCACTCTCGTAAGTGACCGTGAAGGGATTGACAACCCCTAATCGCGTTGGTTGCGAGTAGCTATCATTTTGTGCAGGTACGAGGGACTTGAGCGTGGCCTCCTACTGGATTGATACCTTGGTCCTCAAAAATTGAGGGAAATACTTACGCTACTCTGCTGCATCATCCCTTCCTCTTCGGGGAAAACCAACGCAAGCTCAAGACGTAGCATTCCTCACCGCCATAGCCTTCAACTCCTCCATCCTCAACCAAGCCAACCGGATCATTCACGGGTTCCTTTGGGCTGGAAGCACCGATGCCAAAGGCGGCCAATGCTTGGTCAACTGGCAAAGAGTATGTCGCCCGCTCTCCCTCGGAGGCCTCGGTGTCCGCAACCTACAACGCACCGGCATCGCGTTCAGAACTCGCTGATTATGGTTCAAGTACACCGACACGTCGCGCCCATGGAGCAACCTACACATCCCCCATGATCTTGCCATCTCGGCCATCTTCCGTGCGTCTACCACCTAGACACTCGGCAACAGACGCACTTGCAGGTTTTGGGGTGACCACTGGATCAATGCTAGATCTGTCGCCGAGATCACACCGCTCGTCCTTGCTCTTGTTCCTCGGAGGCGACGCAAGATCCGAACAGTGCATGACGGCCTGCTCCAGCGCTCTTGGGTCTGGGACATCCTTGGTGCCCTGGGCCCCGCTGCTCTCGTCCAGTACGTCGACCTCTGGCGCTGCGTCTGTCAGGACCCTCTTTCTGACTCCCCCGACTCCCTTCAATGGTGTTGGACCTCTTTTGCCACCTACTCGGGCAGTTCATGTTACCAGGCACTTTTCCTCGGCGCTTGTCAAGACCACCGCTGGCGGCTCACATGGAAGCCTTTACTCGGCCAATTTGTGAAAGGATCGATATGGTTGACTAGAGGGGGGTGAATAGGCAACTAACAATTTTTAACTTTTCTTT
Source organism: Triticum dicoccoides (assembly GCF_002162155.2). NCBI lineage: Eukaryota > Viridiplantae > Streptophyta > Magnoliopsida > Poales > Poaceae > Triticum > Triticum dicoccoides. The sequence continues at coordinate 632,153,311 of NC_041384.1, read as the reverse complement.
ACCAAATTAAACTTTGCATCAAAGTAGGTTGTCTAGACATGCAACTAGGTGAGCAACCTATATGATGCAACAACAACAACAAGTACACAAGCAAGCAAAGGAAATAACACAAGTAAGCTTGCACAAGTAAAGGTACGAGATAACCAAGTGTGGAGCCGGTGGAGACGAGGATGTGTTACCGAAGTTCCTTCCTTTTGAGGGGAAGTACGTCTCCATTGGAGCGGTGTGGAGGCACAATGCTCCCCAAGAAGCCACTAGGGCCACCGTATTCTCCTCACGCCCTCAGACAATGCGAGACGTCGTGATTCCACTATTGGTGCCCTTGGAGGCGGCGACCGGACCTTTACAAACAAGGTTGGGGCAATCTCCACAACTTAATCGGAGGCTCCCAACAACACCACGGATCTTCACCACAATGGACTATGGCTCCGTGGTGACCTCAACCATCTAGGGTGCTCAAACACCCAAGAGTAACAAGATCCGCTAGGGATTAGTGGGGGAATCAAATTTCTCTTGGTGGAAGTGTAGATCGGGGCCTTCTTAACCAATCCCGAGCAAATCAACAAGTTTGATTGGCTAGGGAGAGAGATCGGGCGAAAATAGAGCTTGGAGCATTAATGGAGCTTTTGGGGGAAGAGGTAAGTCAACTTTGGGGAAGAAGACCCCCATATATAGTGGGGGAAACAATCCAATCGTTACCCCCCTGAACAGCCCCGCAGAGGGCGGTACTACCGCTGAGGGCAACGGTACTACCGCAGGGAGTGTGGTACTACCGCTTCCCCACGCGGTACTACCGTTCGGACCCCTGCGCGGTACTACCGCGGTGGTAGGGCGGTACTACCGCTCTTGAGCGGCACTACCGCATCTACTTCCGCTGCTTAGTGCCGCACAATCCTACACGAGAGGCGAACCCCTCGAATCGACGCGGTAGGAGCCCGGTGCCGCTGCGGTACTACGGCTGAGGACCCATAGGCGGTACTACCGCTGCCGAGCGGTACTACCGCTGGGGACCGCGGTACTACCGCTGGGACCCAAAACAAGCACAAGCAAGGGGAATGAACTCTCCATTGAAGCGGAAATGCTCACAAGGTTTGAAAAGTATGTGTACGTGTTGATTCCACCCTAGCCTTACCAAAGCGGACCCCCTCTTGATAGTACGGTACCTCCTACGAAACTAGTCCACCAAAATAGAAACGAAAGAGCTACACCGTATTGAATAACACTCCGAGGGGTAAGAAATCGTCTCATGCCAAAGGATGAAACTCTGAAATGCTCAAAGCACACGACTAGTCCGCAAACATGTTGTCATCAATCACCAAAACTACATCGAGAGAGATATGCCTTAACAATCTCCCCCTTTTGGTGGATTGATGACAACCAGGGATTTGCACAAAGATAAGACATGAAAGTAAAGATACTTAGAACTACAAAATATAGACGGGATCCCCCTGAATGTGTGCACCTAGTTAGTAGTGCCTTTGGAATGCAAGACACGCACATTAGGATCAACACTCCCCCTATATTTTATAGTCCAACATCCTAAGCAAAGAATACATGAGAGCAGGGTATATAACAGGATAATCATGCAACTCATAAGATACTAAAGTCCTAGAAAGACATAGATAATGATAAGATAAAGATAAGGTAGCATATGTCTCACACTGTATGTCTAGAACTAAGGTCTCACTGGCACAAAACCAAACAAAGCAAATGGCGAGAAAACACAACGACACCACAAACCACAAAGACACACTCGCAACTAGGCAACGACACGACACAAATCCCTAAACTCTCTCCCCCTTTGGCATCGAGACACCAAAAGGGCAAAGAGCGTTTCTACGGCTCCAGGTGATAGCAAGCAGAGGATCTCGAACATCACATCTCAGCGGGATCGTCTACGCCGCCGTCATCGGTCGGAAACTGCTCGGCGTTTGAATCGATCCATGGGCAATGTTGCTAAACCCACTCCTCCTCATCAGTGATCCTCTCCTCAGATCCGCTGTTAACAGTGGCACCCAACTATCGCATGAGCTCCTTGTGACGTCTGCGGGCCTTCTTCTCAGAGACATAACACATGTACTGGCCATGAGACTCCATGCAGAAACGTTTCTTCATCTTGCGCTTAATCCTCTTAGCCCATGAGGGCTCCACACCGAAGAGCTCATAGTCCTCATCCTTGTCAGCCTCAGCCTCGTCCTCGATCTCCATGTCAGCATCAAAAGGTGTACCACCATATTGAGGGGCCTGGGTGCCCCAATTGTCCTTCTTCCTCAGACGCTTGATCTCATGAGAAATCAACTCTCCAGTTTCCAGCGCAGCCCTGGGATAGTGATGTGCGCAGGCCTTCTCAATGAGAAGCATGATGAAAGGACCATAGATCGGGCACTTGCTCTTAGAAATGGCAGAAAGAAGTTCAGACGACATAACATGAGAAATGTCTAGGGACTCTCCAGTGTTTGCTTCCTTCTCATGCTGGCAGAAGAGAAGCATGTCCACGAGATAGGAGTGGACCATATCCAGATTTCCAATGCGAGGGAAAAGAGTCTCTCGGAAGACGCGATGAAGGATGTCCAGAAAGGCAGACAGCTCATAGGTTACCTTCTTAGTCTTGGGGTTAACCTTCCCAGAACAGTAGGGCCAGAGGGCTTGCTTGTGAGTGGAGGTTACATTGCGGTGAGGGCGGAAGCCAACTGGATTCTCAAGCCCAAGATCTTCCACCCCAAGTAACTCCATGAAGGCCTTCCACTTGACAGTGAGCACCCTGGCATTCGTCATCCAAGTCAAAGTCCTTTCTTCATCAGTTCCAAGATGGACAGTGGCATAGAATTGACATATCAAATCTGCATCAAAGTCCTTGTTGAACTGCATGATTCTGAGAATGTTCAACTAAGAGCACATCTAAAGGGCTTCGCCAAAGTACTCAGGGTACTTCTCCATAAGATCGATGTTGATGGAACAAACATCAACATAGTGATTCTTCTTAGCCTTGATCACATCAAAGAATATGGAGAACTGAAAGCAGTTCCAGAACGGGCGGTTAACCAAAGTGGGATCTTGGTCTTCCTCATAGGGGTTGCGGCGACACCTTGCCCAAAATTCCTTGGCAGACATCTCAGACACAGTCTTTCCATTTGGCTTGTTGGACGATCTCCTCGTGAGCTGAGGCGGTGGTGGAGCACTTGAGGAAGCACCCGCTGGCGGCGGTGGAGCACTTGAGGAACCACCTGCTGACTCAGATGTGCGGTAGCGCTTTGACGTTGCACGACCGGGGTTGACACGGCAGACCTGCTGCTCAGGATGATCATCACCTGGAACCAAACACACGACCAGAAGAAACAACACGAAAGAAAGAGCATAAGCCACCAAACAAAACAACATGGATCAAAATGTGGTAGGAAATGTTGGCACTGGGCATCCAGCGATAGTACCGCGACCCAACCGCAGCAGTACCGCTCGCGCGGTAGTACCGCTCAAGATGGGCGGTAGTACCGCTCAAGACGGGGAACGACGGTTCCCTACTACCGTGGACAGATCTGGCACTACCGGAGATGCCAAATTCAAAAATAAGCCTACCAAACATCAATCCAAAGGGCCTGGAAGCCATCTCCATCCTACTCAATCCTCGACTTAGCCAAAAGATGAGAAAACAATGCCTATTGCCCCTAAAAACTAGATGCAAGATCTAGGCAAGGAGAGAACGGGAGCGGGGGCAATACCGGCATCCATGGCTAGAGGACGTGGTGGGGATCGACTCCACCGGAGGTAATGGAGAGGGACGGCACGAAAACGGCCGCTAGCCGAGGCCCTCCTGCGGCGAGACATCGCTGGAGCGACGAGGAAGACGAGCGAGTGGGGGCGAATGGGTATGGGGGAGAAAACAAGTCCCCCTGCCCCAACATAACCCCCCATCGTCCGCCCCGCAGCGGTAGTACCGCTGGGGTGGGCGGTAATACCGCTTGACGCTTATTAGTGGTAGTACCATGCACGCAGCGGTAGTACTGCTCAGCCGCAAAAAGGACAGGCCAAAAGGCTTAGCTCAAGAAAAGAAACCGACACGAAAGCGATAACAAACACACACACAAAACCAACAAAAAGAACGAAAACCACAAACCTTTACAAGAGAGGGTGGTGGCCGAGGCCACCTATGTTTGAGTTCAGAGGTATGGCACCGCGAAGATTTTAACCTTGGGCCCATGACCAACACTCATCTTTGAAGCACAAGTACCATCAAAAATAGCTAATGTGAAAGAGTTTGATTAGTTTATGCATTATGGGGGGGGGGAGTTCATTGAGAGAACAACACTCCCCCTATGTACATGCCTACACCTAAACTAGACAACAAGTTGAGTGTGGAGGGGTGTGCAAGGGTTCAAGTCACATTGCTTGAATCAATGATATTTAGCGCATGCCTTAACTCGCGAAATCTTGCTTCATCCAGGGGCTTCGCGAAGATATCCGCAAGGTTATCAAGAGTGTTGACATAGTTGAGCTCGATCTCCCCTCGCCTAATATGATCCCGGATGAAGTGATATCGGATCTCAATATGCTTCGTCTTGAAGTGTTGCACCGGGTTGAGAGAAATCTTGATTGCACTTTCATTGTCACACCAAAGAGGCACTTTGTCACAAATGACATCGTAATCCTGTAAAGTTTGCCTCATCCATAAAAGTTGTGCACAACAACTACCGACAGCCACATACTCCACTTCCGTGGACGAGAGAGACACGCAACTTTGCTTCTTGGAAGACCAACTCACCAAAGACCAACCAAGAAATTGGTTTCTATCCACTTTGTCTCTCGCCCAATCCGAGTCTGAATAACCTACAAGCTTGAAGTTTGCTCCTCTTGGGTACCATAAGCCAAAGTTTGGGGTATGAGCCAAATATCGAAAGATTCGCTTGACCGCCACAAAGTGACTTTACTTAGGTGCGGCTTGAAACCGTGCACAAATTCCCACACTCAACATGATATCCGGTCTAGACGCACAAAGGTAAAGAAAGGAGCCAATCATGGAGCAATATACCTTTTGATCCACCGCTTTACCATTGGGATCAATGTCAAGTTGGCACTTAGTGGGCATGGGAGTGGAAGCCGGCTTGACATCACTTAGCTTGAATCTCTTGAGCATGCCTTGAGTGTATTTGGCTTTGTTGATGAAGGTTCCTTATCTCCTTTGCTTCACTTCGAACCCGAGGAAGAACTTCAACTCTCCCATGGAAGACATCTCGAACTTTGACAACCTATTTGGTAAACACTTGGGCATGAGAATGGGAATTTGCATCAGGGTGTTTATGGAGGGATTAGTCATGAGAAGTTGATTTTTACTCCCATTCCCTTGTTTGGTATATGGTGGGAATTAGCACGGGATAAAACTCTGCTCACGAATTAACAGGGTACCCCCTGGGAAGAAATAGGTGGGAATTGGCTTCCTCAACTCCCATTCCCCTTCCCACTTAAACTCCCATTCCCTCTAATCAAACAGTGGACTTTTAATCTCCTCACCCATCAACTACCATTCCCCATCTCTAATTCCCCCGAACCAAACACGCTATGAGGTCATGAGAGCGGCAAATTCCTCATTGAAAGCTTTGTTAGGGGAACCAAAGATAATACCATCAACATATAATTGGCACACAAACAACTCCCCTTTGACCTTCTTAGTAAAAAGAGTGGGGTCGATTAGCCCAACTTCAAAACCACGGTCTTGTAACAACTCGGTAAGGTGGTCATACAACGCACGTGGGGCTTGTTTAAGGCCATAGAGTCCTTATCAAGTTGATACACATGATCGGGAAAGTAGGGATCCTCGAACCCGGGGGGGTTGTTTGACATAAACCAACTCATTAGTGGGACCATTAAGAAAAGCACTCTTCACATCCATTTGTTGTAACTTAAAGTTATGATGGGAAGCATATGCAATCAACATGCAAATGGATTCAAGACGAGCAACGGGGGCAAAGGTTTCACCGTAGTCGATACCCTCGACTTGGGAGTAGCCTTGTGCTACCAATCGAGCCTTGTTGTGAATGATAATCCCATGAGCATCTTGCTTGTTGTTGAATATCCACTTGGTTCCAATGACATTGTGGTTCTCCATTGGCCTTGGCACCAATCTCCACACCTTGTTGCGTTCGAAGTTGTTGAGTTCTTCATGCATGGCATTGAGCCAACCCAGATCTTTGAGCGCCTCATAGACCTTTTGGGGTTCAACACACGAGACAAACGCGTGATGTTCACAATAGTTTGCTAATTGTCTATGAGTGCTTGCCCCCTTTCTTAAGCTTCCAAGCACATTTGTCATGAGATGATCCTTGGGGGAGAGCTTGGAAGAAATCTTGGCGGAACGACGCTCCAATTCCTCCTCGGGGGTGAGACGAGGAGTGGTCACTTGATCATCTTGAGCGCCGTCTTGAGCTTGTTCTTGATCTCGAAGGAGCTCTTGATCTTGAACTTTCTCGTAGGAGAGAACTTGACCTTGGGCATCACTTGATGTTACAACACCATCTTGGGATTGACCTTGCCCTTGGTCTTGTTCTTGAGATTGAGGGCCTTCACTTTGTTCTTCGGAAGCGTGTGGGCCTTGGGTTGGTGATGGCTCCACAAGAGTGGAGCATTGTCCTTCTCCTTCGGCCAAAAGGGATTCCTCAATGGGTAGGATAAAACCAACACCCATTCTTCTTATGGCTTGGAGAGGAATTTCATCACCCACATCACAAGTGCCACTTTGCTCCACTTGGGAGCCGTTACTCTCATCAAACTCCATGTTAAATGTCTCCTCAATAAGTCTCGTGGACTTATTGAGGACACGGTAAGCATGGGAGTTTGTAGCATAACCAACAAATATGCCCTCATGAGCTCTAGCCTCAAATTTAGACAAACGAACACCTTTCTTGAGAATGAAACACTTACACCCAAACACCCAGAAGTACTTGAGGTTGGGCTTGTTCCCGGTGAGTATCTCATATGGAGTCTTGTTCAAGCCTTTGCGGAGGTAGAGCCGATTTGATGCATGACACGCGGTGTTGATGGCTTCGGCCCAAAAGTTGTATGGAGACTTGAACTCCGCCATCATGGTCCTTGCCGCATCCATCAACGTTTGGTTCTTCCTCTCTGCTACACCATTTTGTTGAGGGGTGTACGGTGCGGAATATTGATGCTTGATCCCCTCATCACTAAGAAACTCATCCAAGGTGTAGTTCTTGAACTCGGTGTCGTTGTCACTTCTTATTGTCAAGATCTTTTCATTGTGTTGACATTGAGCCTCATTTGCAAAGTCGATGATGGTTTGTTGGGTCTCACTCTTCCTCTTGAAGAAATGTACCCAAGTGTATCTTGAATAATCATCCACAATCACCAAGCAGTACTTCCTACCCCTAATACTATCAAAAGATGGAGGCCCAAAGAGATCCATGTGAAGGAGCTCCAAAGGCCTCTTCGAGAAAATCATAGTCGTGGGACGGTGAGCCTTTTCATGTAGCTTTCCTTCGATACAAGCACTGCAAGCACGATCTTTGGCAAAAATAACATTTGTTAGTCCACGGACATGGTCCCCCTTGAGAAGACTTTGCAAATATCTCATATTGACATGGGCAAGACGGCGATGCCAAAGCCATCTGTCGGCGTTCTGGGAACGGGGGTCCCCAGACTTGCCTGCCTGCGGCCAACGACATGGCTAAGCCAGCAGGCCGTACGGCCCATCTTCATCAACAAGGCATCCAATACCCTCGCGAGGCGGACGACACGAGACCTCCACTGGAGTGGCCTAGTCGGGCAGGCTCACGAGGAGCAGAGATATCAAGGCGAGGCAAACCTCATGACGCTCTCGTGAAGTGAGCCGTGACGATCGACACCAGACGGGCGCCAGCGCGCGCAACGTCCTTGTTTCCTCTTTGGTGCTAAGGAGGCCAGCGCAGGCGAGGAGTACCGAGCCATCAGGCAAAGGTTGCCATATCGGTGCAATAAGACCAAGTCCAGAAGGACGGCAAGATGGAGGTCATCATGGAGCCCAAGATGGCGTCACCACCAGAGCCTTTCGCAGGCAAAGACCACCTTTGTTAGGATGGCTTGTACTAGCTACCCCCCTTCAAATTTGCCCGCCGTTGTTGGCTCCCTTCCTACTCAATATTTGGGAAGAGGACTAGGGCCTATATAAGTAGAGCTAGCCACTGCAGTAGGAGGGAGGGCAGTTCATCCAGCACTCACCCACACAAGTTAGCCAAGCACAAGAACACCTCAACCTGTGGAGGCCGTTCTTCCCCTTGTATTGTTCATCATCAGCCCAAGAGGCAATCCACCACCACCACATTGGAGTAGGGTATTACACAAGAACGGTGGCCCGAACCAGTATAAATCTTGTGTCTTTCTGTGTTGCAAGTTCGTCCGCGAGATCTTAGCGAGCTAGGGCATAGATTGGTGGGAGGAAAAGACTTCGTGCGCACCCCAGTGTTCGAACCTTAAGGGTTTGCCGGAACCCCACATCCAACATTTGGCACGCCAGGTAGGGGTGCGCCATACCTTCCCTTCCATGAGTTCGTCGCTCCGTCGCTCCATCGTCTTCATGGGGACGCTCGCCATGCTCGAGCTGAGCATCGGGCTGCCCTGACTGCCCGCCTTTCTCAGACGGCCCCATCGATGGGCCACCTCGTCGTTCTCCGTCTCCCGCCGCCAATGCTGCCACCGGACCGGTGGGGAATGAGCAGCAAGCGTCTTCGCTGTATCCTTCGGTAAGCCAGGACGGCCACACCGCCACTCCATCGCTGACCCCGGCCGGTTCTTCGTCCCATGCGCGCCGCGCTCCCATGGAGGCGCGGGCCGCACTCCTCGCTGCAAACGAACTCCTGCGCTACCGCCCAGTCGACGACCTCTACGAGGAATGGCTCAACCGCGTCGCCGAGCTCGTCCCCACCGCAGGGGGCTCCTGATACGTCTCCAACGTATCTATAATTTTTGATTGCTCCATGCTATATTATCTTCTGTTTTGGACATTATTGGACTTTATTATCCACTTTTATATTATTTTTGGGACTAACCTACTAACCGGAGGCCCAGCCCAGAATTGTTGTTTTTTTTGCCTATTTTAGGGTTTCGAAGAAAAGGAATATCAAACGGAGTCCAAACGGAATGAAACCTTCGGGAACGTGATTTTTGGAACGAACAAGATCCAGGAGACTTGGACCCTACGTCAAACAACCAACAGGGAAGCCACGAGGTAGGG
>NC_041384.1:632116713-632143932 GCF_002162155.2 Triticum dicoccoides | reverse complement strand
CCCTCGTGGGCCCCCTGTTGCTCCATCGACGTACTCCTTCCTCCTATATATACCTACGTACCCCCAAACGATCAGATACGGAGCCAAAACCCTAATTCCACCGTCGTAACTTTTTGTATCCACGAGATCCCATCTTGGGGCCTGTTCCAGAGCTCCGCCGGAGGGGGCATCGATCACGGAGGGCTTCTACATCAACACCATAGCCTCTCCAGTGAAGTGTGAGTAGTTCACCTCAAACCTTCGGGTCCATAGTTATTAGCTAGATGGCTTCTTCTCTCTTTTTGGATCTCAATACAATGTTCTCCCCCTCTCTTGTGGAGATCTATTCGATGTAATCTTCTTTTGCGGTGTGTTTGTTGAGACCGATGAATTGTGGGTTTATGATCAAGTTTATCTATGAACAATATTTCTCTGAATTTATTTATGTATGATTGTTTATCTTTGCAAGTCTCTCCGAATTATCAGTTTGGTTTGGCCTACTAGATTGATCTTTCTTGCAATGGGAGAAGTGCTTAGCTTTGGGTTCAATCTTGCGGTGTCCTTTCCCAGTGACAGTAGGGGCAGCAAGGCACGTATTGTATTGTTGCCATCAAGGATAACAAGATGGTTTTTTTATCATATTGCATGAATTTATCCCTCTACATCATGTCATCTTGCTTAAAGCGTTACTCTGTTCTTATGAACTTAATACTCTAGATGCATGCTAGATAGCGGTCGATGTGTGGAGTAATAGTAGTAGATGCAGGCAGGAGTCGGTCTACTTGTCTTGGACGTGATGCCTATATACATGATCATACCTAGATATTCTCATAACTATGCTCAATTCTGTCAATTGCTCAACAGTAATTTGTTCACTCACTGTAAAATACATATGCTCTTGAGAGAAGCCACTAGTGAAACCTATGGCCCCCGGGTCTATCTTCATCATATTAATCTTCCAATACTTAGTTATTTTCGTTGCTTTTATTTTACTTTGCATCTTTATCATAAAAACACCAAAAAAATTATCTTATCATATCTATCAGATCTCACTCTCGTAAGTAACCGTGTAGGGATTGACAACCCCTTATCGCGTTGGTTGCGAGGATTTATTTGTTTTGTGCAGGTGCGAGGGGGACTCGCGCATAGCCTCCTACTGGATTGATACCTTGGTTCTCAAAAACTGAGGGAAATACTTACGCTACTTTGCTGCATCACCCTTTCCTCTTCAAGGGAAAACCAACGCAGTGCTCAAGAGGTAGCAGCTCCCTGGCGCCGTCCCTCTCTCTGCCTCACCCTCAGCCGGTCGTAGGCGACGAGGCCCGAGGCGCGCCTCCACCACCCCAGCCCAAAGACGCTGCCTTGGCACCAAGGCGCGCGGCCCCGTGGTGTGACCCGCCACGCCTGGCGCCCGCGCGCGAAGAGAGAAGCTGCCAAGAAATCCCTCGATCGCGAGGAGTTGCACCCACGCTTCCCGCGCCGCCTCGTCAAGACCGCGCGCCGCCCGCGGCGGTGCCACGCGGACCTCGTCAAGACCAAGCTCCTCCTCCGAAGGGGGCACCAGTAACCACGGCCGGCTGCCGCACCTTCACCCCTGAGCTGCGCAGCGTCTCCTGGCCAGGCAAGTTCAAGCCGGATCTGCCTCCTCGCTACGATGGCACCGCCGACCCCACGGAGTTCTTGCAGCTCTACGAGCTGAGCATCGAAGCAGCCAACGGCGACGAGAAAGTCATGGCAAACTGGTTTCCCATGGCTCTCAAGGACGGGGCCCGCTCCTGGCTCCTGAACCTGCAGCACGGCTCGATCTCCTCCTGGGACGAGATGTGCGACTGCTTCGTCGCCAACTTCCAGGGCACTCGCGACCGCCCGCCGGCTGCGGGCAACCTGCGCCGCATCAAGCAACAACTAGGGGAGACCCTCCAGAAGTACATCCAGCACTTCAACAACACCCGTCTCAAGATCCCCTAGGTCGCGGATGAGGCCATCATCTCCGTGTTCTCCGACGGCGTTCGTGACATCAAGAGGAAGGAAGAGCTCGCTATCCACGAGGAGCTCTGCACATCTCAGGAGATGTTCAACCTGGCGACCAAGTGCGCAAGAGCTGAGGAGGGGCGTCTCTCTCTCCTTGAGCTGCCTGCCGCGGGCACAGAGGAGAATAAAGCCAAGGCCAAGAACATGACGCACAAGGAAGCAGCGGTGCTAGCAGCGAAGCCCGACACCAAACGGGGCAGAGATCAGCCCAAGTCATCCAAGAACAGCCGACCGTTCTGCGCCTTCCACAACCTGAACACCCACAACACCAGTGACTGCCAAGAGCTCAGAGCCATACGAGAAGGACGCTACGGTCGACGCCCCGAGCGCAGCGACCGGGGCTACGGCCATGGAGGAGGACGTGAAGACAGATGCTGGGACGACCGTGGCCCGCGCCAGGAATGGCGCGACACGCCTCGTGAAGACCACTGGCAGGACCATCCTCGTGAGGGGGCCTGGAGGGATCGTCCTCATGAGGATCGCCCCCAAAGCAATGTTGGTCTTTCCCCGCTGCCGCCACCAAGAAGGAACGACGATCATCATCAGGATGAGGTGGCTGGGGGCTTCCAGGAGCCGCGTGTGATCTCCTGCATCTTGGGCGGCACCCAGGCTCCAGCCTCTCAGTGCATCTTCAAACGGTTCACTCACGAGGTGAACGCGGTGCTCCCCAAGCTTGAGGTCGCGCGCCCACTCAAGTGGTCCCAATGCGCCATCACTTTCAACTCGGCAGATCAGCTCAAGTGCGCGGCCATCGCCAGCGTCCTCCTAATGGTGTGTTCCCCAGCCATCAGCAACGTGCAGGTTACAAAGACCCTCATCAACGGCGGCGCAGGGCTCAACGTCATGTCCGTCGACACATTCGACAACCTCTAAGTGCCATATGAGCAGCTCCAACCTACCAAACCTTTCTCAGAAGTGACCACGGCTCCACCACACCAATAGGGCAGGTCCGCCTACCTGTCACCTTCGGCACACGCGACAACTACCGCACCGAGCTCATCGACTTCGACGTCACGCACATCCGCCTGCCGTACAATGCCATCCTCGGGTATCCGGCCCTGGCCAAGTTCATGGAGGTCACCCACCACGGCTACAACATCCTCAAGATGCCTGGAAGCGGCGGGGTCATCACGGTCCCATCTGAAGAAAGGGATGCGGTGTGCTCCCTCGAACGCGCCTTCCAAGATGTAGCAATCGACGACCCCGACAGCAGAAGTGAGGGCCCTCCGAAGGCCATCCCCAAGAAGAAGCAGTTGCGCCGCGCAGGACCTCAGGAGGATGGCGTCGCAGCAGGAGCCTCATCAGGATCAGCATTCGTCCCAGGGGCGCCTCCCTCCATCGCATAGGAAGGCGCGCCCAGTGCCCTCCTTGGGCAGGGCTCGGGGGCTCTCTTCTGGAGGGCCTCAGGCCTTGCCAACCTCACGAGGGAGGCGCTTGGGCACCACTTGGAGGCGTGCTACGCGGCACGTTTTCCCCAGGAGAACACAGGACAAGGGTGCCCACCACTCAGGAGTTCATCGCCAAGACCACATAGGAACTGCAAGACGCAAGAGCCATGTGCAGCGACAGACGCTCACAGGGCGCAGCTCACCACCCAGGCGAGGGTGCTGGGCTGCGTGTCTACATCGACATCCTAGGGCTCAATAGGGCCGCGTCTCAGGAGCGCTGATACGTCTCCATCGTATCTACTTTTCCAAACACTTTTGCCCTTGTTTTGGACTCTAACTTGCATGATTTGAATGGAACTAACCCGGACTAACGCTGTTTTCAGCAGAATTACCATGGTGTTATTTATGTGCAGAAACAAAAGTTCTCGGAATGACCTGAAACTTCACGGGGCAACTTTTTGGAAAATATAAAAAATACCTGCAAAAGATAAAGGCCAGGGGGCCCACCACCTGTCCACGAGGGTGGGGGCGCGCCTGCCCCCCTAGGGGGCGCCCCCTACCTTGTGGGCCCCCTGGAGCTCCTGCGACTCCAACTCCAACTCCATATATTGTGTTTCGGGGAGAAAAAAACAGAGAAAAGAATTCATCGCGTTTTACGATACAGAGCCGCCGCCAAGCCCTAAAACCTCTCGGGAGGGCTGATCTGGAGTCCGTTCGGGGCTCCGGAGAGAGGAATCCGTCGCCATCGTCATCATCAACCATCCTCCATCACCAATTTCATGATGCTCACCGCCGTGCGTGAGTAATTCCATCGTAGGCTTGCTGGACAGTGATGGGTTGGATGGGATCTATCATGTAATCGAGTTAGGTTTGTTAGGGTTTGATCCCTAGTATCCACTATGTTCTAAGATTGATGTTGCTATGACTTTGCTATGCTTAATGCTTGTCAGTAGGGCCCGAGTGCCATTATTTCAGATCTGAACCTATTATGTTTTCATCAATATATGAGAGTTCTTGATCCTATCTTGCAAGTCTATAGTCACCTATTATGTGTTATGATCCGTTAACCCTGAAGTGACAATAATCGGGATACTTACCGGTGATGACCGTACTTTGAGGAGTTCATGTATTCACTATGTGTTAATGCTTTGTTCCGGTACTCTGTTAAAAGGAGGCCTTAATATCCCTTAGTTTCCGTAAGGACCCCGCTGCCACGGGAGGGTAGGACAAAAGATGTCATGCAAGTTCTTTTCCATAAGCATGTATGACTATATTCGGAATACATGCCTACATTACATTGATGAACTGGAGCTAGTTCTGTGTCACCCTAGGTTATGACTGTTACATGATGAACCGCATCCGGCATAATTCTCTATCACCGATCCATTGCCTACGAGCTTTCCATATATTGTTCTTCGCTTATTTACTTTTCCGTTGCTATTGCTATCATCACTACAAAATACCAAAAAATTACTTTTACTACTGTTACCTTTTGCTACCGTTACCACTACTATCATATTACTTTGCTACTAAACACTTTGCTGCAGATATTAAGTTTCAAGGTGTGGTCGAATTGATAACTCAGCTGCTAATACTTGAGAATATTCTTTGGCTCCCCTTGTGTCGAATCAATAAATTTGGGTTGAATACTTTACCCTCGAAAACTGTTGCGATCCCCTATACTTGTGGGTTATCAAGACTATTTTCTGGCGCCGTTGCCGGGGAGCATAGCTCTATTCTTTCAGTCACTTGGGATTTATATCTGCTTATCATTATGAAGAACTTGAAAGATCCAAGAACCAAGATTTATCCCTCAACTACGAGGGGAGGTAAGGAACTGCCATCTAGCTCTGCACTTGATTCACCTTCTGTTTTGAGTAAGCTTGCGACACCTAAACCTGCTTCTGCTATTCGTTCTGATATGTCGCATGTTATTGATGATGCCACTTCTGCTATACATGATACTTATGATGAAACTACTTCTATGCTTGATACTACTGTGCCACTTGGTGAATTTCTTGATGAACAACTTGCTAGGGCAAGAGAGAATGAAAATATTGAATCTGATAATATTGATGAAAGTGATGATGAAGAGTCGTCTGTTATTCCCGAGGGTTATATTTTTGATAAAGAAGCTTCTTTAGCTATTTTAGCTTGCAAAGATAGATACGAGCTCAAGAGGTTATTAGCTAAATGGAAGCAGCAATCTCTTAATGCTAGAATGAAACCTGTCCCTGCTTTTGCTACTTCACCTATCTGTGTTACCAATGAGGATTATGAATTCTCTGTTGATCCTGATATAATTACTTTGGTTGAATCTGGTCCTTTTCATGGCTATGAATCTGAAACTGTTGTGGCACATCTTACTAAATTAAATGATATAGCTACCCTGTTCACTAATGATGAGAGAACTCGCTACTTTTATATCCTAAAAATATTTCCGTTCTCATTAAAGGGTATTGCTAAGATATGGTTTAATTCTCTTGATCCTGGTTGTGTGCGTAGTCCCCGGGATATGATTTATTACTTCTCTGCTAAATATTTCCCTACCCTACTCATAAGAAACAAGCTGCTTTAAGGGATATATATAATCTTGCGCAAATTGAAGAAGAGAGTCTCCCATAAGCTTGGGGAGGCTTCTCCAATTACTTAATGCATGATCATCCTCTTAAGAAAAATGAAATACTTGATATCTTTTATAATGGACTAACCGATGCCTCCAGAGATTACCTGGATAGTTGTGTTGGTTCTGTTTTCAGGGAAAGAACACCGGATGAAGCTGAAATTCTATTGAATAATATGTTGACAAATGAAAATAATTGGACACCTTCGGAGCCTATTCCCAAACCAACTCCGAAGAAGAGGGGTATTCTATTTCTCAGTCCTGAAGATATGCAAGAGGCAAAGAAATCTATGAAGGAAAAAGGTATTAAAGCTGAAGATGTTAAGAATTTACCTCCTATTGAAGAAATACATGGTCTTAATTTACCGCCTATTGAAGAAACATATGATCTTAATCCATTACCTATTGAAGAAACTCATGGTCTTGATAACCCGACAGAGGTAGTAAAGGTAAATTCTCTCTATAGATATGATAAAACTGAAATCCCATTTACTAAGTTTGCTAGCCCACGCTTAGATGAGTTTGATAAATTTATGGCTAAGCAAGAAGATTTTAATGCTTATTTTGGTAGACAATTGAAATACAATTCAAATATGCTTGAACACTTGGGTGATTATGTGGCTAATGTCAAAGGTGAACTTAAACTTATTAGTAAACATGCTTCTATGGTTACCACTCAAGTAGAACAATTACTTAAAGCTCAAAATGATTTTCTCAATGAATTGAATAGTAAGAATAATGATTATGTTGTTAGAGTGGCTACTAGAACTAGTAGAATGACTCGGGAACCTTTGTATCCTGAAGTCCACCCTAAGAGAATTGAGCAATATTCTCAGAGAAATAATATAGATGCACCTAGTCCTTCTAAAAGGAAGAAAAAGAAAAATGATAGGACTTTGCATGCTTCTAATGATCCTATTGTTGAAACACCTAAGAACCCAAATGATATTTCTATTTCTGATGATGAAACACAATCTGGTAATGAACCTGAAACTAGTGATAAGGTTAATTATAATGTTCATGATAATGCTCAACCTAGTAATGATAATGATATAGAAATTGAACGTGATGTTGATCTTGATAACCCACAATCAAAGAATCAACGTTATGATAAGAAAGACTTTGTTGCTAGGAAACACGGTAAAGAAAGAGAACCATGGGTTCAGAAACCCATGCCTTTTCCTCCCAAACCATCCAAGAAAAAGGATGATGAGGATTTTGAGCGCTTTGCTGAAATGATTAGACCTATCTTTTTGCGTATGCGATTAACTGATATGCTCAAAATGAATCCTTATGCTAAGTATATGAAAGATATTGTTACAAATAAGAGAAAGATACCGGAAGCTAAAATTTCCACCATGCTTGCTACTTATACTTTTAAGGGTGGAATACCAAAGAAACTTGGAGATCCCGGTGTACCAACTATACCATGCTCCATTAAAAGAAACTATGTTAAAACTGCTTTATGTGATCTTGGAGCCGGTGTTAGTGTGATGCCTCTCTCTTTATATCGTAGACTTGATTTGAATAAGTTGACACCTACTGAAATATCTTTGCAAATGGCTGATAAATCAACTGCTATACCTGTCGGTATTTGTGAGGATGTGCCTGTTGTAGTTGCAAACGTTACTATTTTAACGGACTTTGTTATTCTTGATATTCCCGAGGACGATAGTATGTCTATTATTCTTGGAAGACCCTTTTTGAATACTGCAGGGGATGTTATTGATTGCACGAAAGGCAATGTCACTTTTCATGTTAATGGTAATGAGCACACGGTACACTTTCCGAGGAAACAACCTCAAGTTCATAGTATCAACTCTATTGGAAAAATTCCATCGGTTATATTTGGAGGTTTTGAATTTCCCCTTCCTACTGTCAAGAATAAACATGATATTCTTATTATTGGGGATGTGCATATCCCCATTGAGGTAACATAGTGTTATTCGAAATTTCTCCGGTTCCATGTTATTCGGAATGAGTTTGTTAACAAGACTTGATCAACCTTGTTAGTGGATTCCTTTTGATGATCATGAGATGGATGAAACTAGAAAGGCACAACCTTCTGTACCCCACTTTTACTTTTTGTTATTTATATTAAATAAAATAAAAATAGTATCTTTCAGTCTGTTATCTGTTTATCCGTGCAATATAAAAATACCCCAAAAATAAAAGTTCTCCAAATGCCCTGAAATTTAAATATTATTTTTTCTAGAATATTTGAGAATATTTGGCACTGAGAACAAAGCAGGGGGGTCACCCACCTGCCCACGAGGGTGGAGGGAACGCCCCCCTACCTCGTGGGCCCATGATGGCCCTCCTCCACTTATCCTTTCACCCACATACTCCTTCTTCCTCCCACAAACACGAATATCCAGCTCAAGCACGAGTTCTAGCTCATTTTGTTGCCATTTTCGATCTCCTTGCTCAAAGCACCTCTCACAAAACTGCTTGGGGAGATTGTTCCTTGGTATGTGACTCCTCCACTGGTCCAATTAGTTTTTGTTCTAGTGCTTTATTCATTGCAAATTTATGCTGCCTAGGTGACCATGTTCTTGAGCTTGCATGTCAAATTTATATGGTTCCAAGTAGTTTTGATGCATGATATAGGCTCTAGGCACTTGTAGGAGTAGTTGCTATCAATATTATTGAGTTTGGTTTACTTTTATTTTAAAGTTACTAAAAAATTTCAGAATTTTTCAGAGGAAGAAATATGCTTAGGAAAATGTTCCAGGGTGGTTCTTCAAGGAAGCAAGAACCCAGGCTTGCAATGCGTGATGCTGATGATGAGCCACCAAGAGACGCTCCAGTGCGTCCTTGTGAATGACCTTCTGAGAACTTTATGGATCGAGCGGGAATTAAGGAAGAATTTAACACATATTTGCGTAACGCTGATCTTGTGAGCTTCGAGGAAGAGAAGTGCAGCCAGTGTCACAATCTCACTAGTTCCTTTGTGAGGAGGTTTAAATTTTCATCTTCACGTAATTCTCTAACTGTCCTGTTTGATCTTTATGAAAATTCTTACACTATGGACTTAGAGGATTTTACCATTGCTTGCAAACTTCCACAATGGGGTAGTATAAGGGATCCTCGCAAATCTGAATTTAGAGATTTTCTTGCTAGCATAACTGTGGGAGAATCTAGAGATATAACACAAGCTACCATAGGGAGCATTCACTTTCCTGCTATACATTATTTTGCTCTCTTCATAGGTAGATGCATTAATGGTAAAGATGAAGCATGTCACATGTGCGTCCCTGACCTCAGTATTCTTAGGAGTGCTATGTTACGAGATAAATCTTATAATTTGGGAGCCATTGTTGCATGTAGGTTGCATCTTAATCTATACCTACTAATAAAGCAAGGTGTGTTTCATCAATTTTTTCATCTGTTCACCCTCGAAAATATTTTTTTCCTATCCGAGGTGGTACTAAATTCTTATTCGTTTGTCTGCTAGAAAAAGAATTTTTGTACGTGGGCCACACGCCATGGTCCGGCGAAGCCAACCCACTTATTTTTCTGCCCACGCAGCTGGGAAACTTTATTTGCCGCGCTGGGTGATATATAGTCAGAGTTTCGCATAGGACAACCAATAATGAGCTGGCCCATTTTTCATTTTTTTTATGTGTTTTACTTTTATTTTTATTCTCCTTCTCTATCTCTTTTTTCCCTTCCACGTTTATTTTTCTTTTAGAATTTATTTTGTAAATTAAAAATAAAAAATTGTTTAAAACATTCAGAATAGAAACACAAATTTTGGAAAATGTTCAGAATTCCAAAATTTTGTTGCTATTTTGAAAATATTTGGAACTTGCAAAAAGTTGCCCATTTTTCTAATTTTTTATTGTTTTTCAAAATAGTTCATGATTACTAAAAATAAAATGGAATTTCAAATAATGCTCCAAATTTTAAAAATATTCATGTTTTAGTGAAATTTTCAAAATTAAAAATTATGTTCATGTATAAAAGATACACATTTTCTAAAAATCTTATAAATTTTTAACACATGTTTCCGTTTTAAAAAATTAATCAAAAATTCAAATAATGTTCATGTTTTTATAAACTTTTTTTGGTGTTTTAAGAAAATATTTGCGAACTTTAAAAGATGTTCCCTTTCATATTTTGTTCGCGTTTTTTCGGAAATGTACATAATTTGCAAAAAAACTATTCAGGATTTGAAAAAATTGTTCATGTTTTCTAAATTATTCAGAAACTTCATACCTTAAAATCCCCTTGATTGAGTGGATTGAAAGGAAGAGTAGATTAAATAACTCATGGCCCTTCTGTCGCGTATGATGACGTAACAAAACTCTTAAATGCCCTCGATCAAAGAATGAAAAAATAGTAGATTGATTTCTTCACATGCGGCGAAACCAAGAAACTAAATGTTTTTTTGTGCACACATGGTTTTGTTTGCACATACGATTTTCACTAATTTTAAATGCATACTATTTTATCCCCCATTGCAACGCATGGGCATATGTGCTAGTCTACTAATAAAGCGGCTATCGCTTCTGGTCATCCGTCATTAAAATTACCCTTTAAGTTGGTAAAAATTACCCATCAATGCCATCCATAAGTGGGAAAACGATTCAACTTTTCGGACCAAAAATCACTGCCTCCTTCCTGGTCATATAGCGGCGCGACGACAATAATTCATGAAACGATGAGCAGCAGAGTGGTTGGTTGATCGCTCCTATAGCTACAAGACCAGGGTTTGAATCCCAGCTTCCATAATTTTTATCTTTCTTTTCTCACGCATGTCCTACCCATGTATGCGTTCATGGGCCGGGCCATGTGCACGGCTTTACTCCCCTATTTTTTTTCATTTCTGTCTTTTCTTTTCTCATTTTGTTTTCTTTCTTGTTTCTTATTTAAAGTAATTCAGGATTTTAATATTCTAAAAGTTGCAAGTTTTCAAAAAAAATTGTTTGAGAAATCATAAAAATATATGTGAATTCAAAAATGTTTAGAAAATCATAAAAATTTTGCAGATTCAAAAAATGTTGGTGTTTTTGCAAAACTGTTCACAAAATTATTAAAAAACACAATTAGAAAAAATGGTCGGGAAACAAAATCATGTTCATGATTTTGAAAAAATGATCATGTATTTAAAACATATTCGGGAATCTGAAAAAAATGTCCATTCACAAAAATAAAAATAAAAATTTGTTCCCCAATTTTTTTTTAAAAGTTCGTCGATTGAAAAAATGTTTGTTGAGTCAAAAAATGTTAATGAATTCGAAACCGGTTCATACATTTAAAAAAATTGTAAACAAAACTAATATTCATGATTTTTTTGAGAAAATCAAAAATTTCAAAACAAAATTGTTGATTCGAAAAATTGTTCACTGATTCAAGAGCATTTTATATCTAGGATTTGATTAGTTTTTCGAAAGTCTTTATATATCTTGGCGTTGGGAGTAGTTCATGGTCAATGAGATTAGTTTTTAAAGTTTTAAACGTTCCCTTCCGAAACATAATGATAAGTGTGTCATGCACTGGCAAATTCATAGCCTTGCGATTAGCGTGGAATGCATTGTGATCACGTGAACATCGCGACCATCATCGGCTAGGTTGAGAAAAATAAAATAAATGGCAACATGATGAGCCACTATGTTAAAATAGAGTATGCTCATACATCAGGATATTGAGTCATACTTATTTGGTGAGCCATAATTTTTTGTTTCCTGTTGCAACGCACGGGCATATGTGCTAGTAGATTTAATGGAGATTTCTTTGGAGGAATTTATGCAACCCGCATAGCTAATTTTCTTGATATACCCATACGCAAAGATGATATTGAATTACCCCCTGCTTACCTAGATTTTAATGCTATGGTTCATCACCAGTTTGTTGAGAGGAATGAATCACCTCTCCAGTGTCGACTAATCTTTAAGA
Organism: Triticum dicoccoides; assembly: GCF_002162155.2. Taxonomy (NCBI): domain Eukaryota; kingdom Viridiplantae; phylum Streptophyta; class Magnoliopsida; order Poales; family Poaceae; genus Triticum; species Triticum dicoccoides. Next base: position 632,132,010 of record NC_041384.1, on the reverse strand, counting down.
GATGCCGTGTTGTCCATATTACTCTCCCTGCTCCTGCCTTCTTTGATCATTAGGCAAAAGGAAGATATATTATTACCAGAGAGGATGCAGATGAGTACGAGAGGAGAGCGGAGGCCGCTCGTCGCCACGCTGCAGCGCAGGAGGCGATAGCCGCTGCATCTCAGTATGACCCCAACTACTATTATGGATATCTGCCAGGCCAACCGTGGCTAGAGACCAACTTAGGCCAAAAGCCTAAGCTTGGGGGAGTACGTATTTCTCACCGACATTATATTCATGTTCACACACTCATTGCTAGATGTCGGTGCTCATACTTTTTCATTGTATCATCCATGCTACTTTATTTCCTTTTTATGCTTTCTTCTTGTGTGTTTGATAAACCTTAAGAAAAACCAAAAAAATAGTTGTAGATTTTAATTAGTTTACTTTCCATGCTTGTAGCAGTAATTAAAAAGAAAACCCAAAAATATTTCTTGTTCTTCTTTTACTTGTTGGGAGCTCTCCCGTCTAAATAGTTTTATTTCTTTTCTTTTCTTTGGGGGTCGATAGGAGAAGACCATGATTAAATTGTTGAAGTGGCTCTTATATGCATAATTGTTGATCTGACAAAAGAGCCCATATTGCCTTGTCTTCTCCTGTTTATTGAATGCTTGCAGATTCCAGCTTAGTCCAATGCACATGCACAATTATTATTATTCACATCGTTCGGTCGTGCAAGTGAAAGGCAATTATGACGATATATGATGGACTGACTGAGATGAGAAAGGCTGGTATGAACTCGACCTCTTTTGTTTTGTAAATATGATTAGTTCATCGTTCCTGATTCGGCCTATTATGAATAAACATGTTTGCAATGACAACTAGAGATCATAGTTCTTGTGCCATGCTTGATTAGCTATGAATTATAATGGTTTACCTTGAGTGCCAACATGCTATTGAAATGGTTGTGATGTGGTATGATAGGGTGGTATCCTCCTTTGAATGATTTAAGTGACTTGACTTGGCGCATGTTCACGCATGTAGTTGAAACAAAATCAACATAGCCTTCATGATATTTATGTTCATGGTGGATTATATCCTACTCATGCTTGCATTCGGTGTTGATTAATTTTAATGCATGTTCATGACTATTGTCGCTCTCTAGCTGGTCGCTTCCCAGTCTTTTGCTAGCCTTCACCTGTACTAAGCGGGAATACTGCTTGTGCATCCAATCCCTTAAACCCCAAAGTTATTCCACATGAGTCCACTATACCTACCTATATACGGTATCTACCTGGCGTTCCAAGTAAATTTGTATGTGCCAAACTCTAAACCTTCAAATAATTATCCTGTTTTGTATGCTCGAATAGCTCATGTATCAACTAGGGCTGTCTGTATCTTCCATGTTAGGTGGGTTATTCTCAAGAGGAGTGGACTCCGCTCCTCACTCATGAGAAAGTGGCTGGTCACCGGGATGCCCAGTCCCATGCTTTATGCAAACTAAATCAAAATAATTGCAAACAAAACTCCCCCTGGGACTCTTGTTAGTTGGAGGCACTCGTTGTTTCGAGCAAGCCATGGATTGATGCTTGTTGGTGGAAGGGGGAGTATAAACTTTGCCATTTTGTTTGGGAACCGCCTATAATGTGTGTAGCATGGAAGATATCGCCATCTCTTGGTTGTTATGTTGACAATGAAAGTATACCGTTCAAAACATTATTTATCTCTGTTTCAAAACCGAGCTCTGGCACCTCTACAAATTCCTGCTTCCCTCTGTGAAGGGTCTATCTATTTACTTTCACATTGAGTCATCATCCTCTTATTAAAAAGCACCAGTTGGAAAGCACCACTGTCATTTGCATTCATTACTGTTAGTTTACATTGAGTACGACTTGACTGGATCTCTTTTACCATGAATTACAATGTCTAGTCAGTCCTTGGTCTTTAAAGGTGCTCTGCATTTATGTTTTGCGGTCTCAGAAAGGGCTAGCGAGATACCATCTTGTTATATCATATTATGATTGTTTTGAGAAAGTGTTTTCATCTGAGATTTATTATTATTGCTCGCTAGTTGATTATGCCATTGATATGAGTAAACTTGAGACCTAAGCATTATTGCGAATGTGGTTAGTTATAATCTTTTCTGAAAACTTGAATGTTGGCTTTACGTATTTACAACAACAAGAGCAAACAGAGTTTGTAAAGGTTTTTCTTTATCACTTTCAGTTTGTCAACTGAATTGCTTGAGGACAAGCAAAGGTTTAAGCTTGGGGGAGTTGATACGTCTCCGTCGTATCTACTTTCCAAACACTTTTGCCCTTGTTTTGGACTCTAACTTGCATGATTTGAATGGAACTAACCCGGACTGACGCTGTTTTCATCAGAATTGCCATGGTGTTATTTATGTGCAGAAACAAAAGTTCTCGGAATGACCTGAAACTTCATGAAGCAACTTTTTGGAAAATATAAAAAATACCTCAAAATATGAAGGCCAGGGGGCCCACCACCTGTGCACGAGGGTGGGGGCGCGCATGCCCCCCTAGGGCGTGCCCCCTACCCTGTGGGCCCCCTGGAGCTCCTCTGACTCCATCTCCAACTCTATATGTTGTGTTTCGGGGGAAAAAATCAGAGAAAAGAATTCATCGCGTTTTACGATATGGAGCCGCTGCCAAGCCCTAAAACCTCTCGGGAGGGCTGATCTGGAGTCCGTTCGGGGCTCCGGAGATGGGAATTCGTCGCCATCGTCATCATCAACCATCCTCCATCACCAATTTCATGATGCTCACCGCCGTGCGTGAGTAATTCCATCGTAGGCTTGCTAGACGGTGATGGGTTGGATGGGATCTATCATGTAATCGAGTTAGTTTTGTTAGGGTTTGATCCCTAGTATTGATACGTCCATTTTGCATCATGCTTTTATATCGATATTTATTGCATTATGGGCTGTTATTACACATTATGTCACAATACTTATGCCTATTCTCTCTTATTTTACAAGGTTTACATAAAGAGGGAGAATGCCGACAGCTGGGATTCTGGGCTGGAAAAGGAACAAATATTAGAGACCTATTCTGCACAGCTCGAAAAGTCCTGAAACTTCACGGAAGACATTTTTAGAATATATAAAAAATACTCAGCGGAAGAAATTCACCAGGGGGGCCACACCCTGCCCACGAGGGTGGGGGCGCGCTCTACCCCCTGGGTGCCCCCCCTACCTCGTGGGCCCCCTGGTGGACCTCCGGTGGCCATCTTCTGCTATATGAAGTCTTTCGATGGGAAAAAAATCATAAGCCATCTTCTCAGACGAAACTCCGCCGCCACGAGGCGGAACCATGGCGGAACCAATCTAGGGCTCTGGCGGAGCTTTTCTGCCAGGGAAACTTCCCTCCTGGAGGGGGAAATCATCACCATCGTCATCACCAACGCTCCTCTCATCGGGAGAGGGCAATCTCCATCAACATCTTCATCAGCACCATCTCCTCTCAAAACCCTAGTTCATCTCTTGTATCCAATTCTTGTCTCCAAGCCCGGGATTGGTGCTAGTAGTGTTAATTACTCCCTATAGTTGATGCTAGTTGGTTTAATTGGTGGAAGATCATATGTTCAGATCCTATATGCATATTAATACCCCTCTGATTATGAACATGTTTATGCTTTGTGAATAGTTACTTTTGTTCATGAGGACATGGGAGAAGTCTTGCTATTAGTAGTCATGTGAATTTGGTATTCGTTCGATATTTTGAGGAGATGTATGTTGTCTCTCCTCTAGTGGTGTTATGTGAACATCGACTACATGACACTTCACCATTATTTGGGCCTAGAGGAAGGCATTGGGAAGTAATAAGTAGATGATGGGTTGCTAGAGTGACAGAAGCTTAAACCCTAGTTTATGCGTTGCTTCGTAAGGGGCTGATTTGGATCCATATGTTTCATGCTATGGTTAGGTTTACCTTAATACTTTTTTTGTAGTTGCGGATGCTTGCAATAGAGGTTAATCATAAGTGGGATGCTTGTCCAAGTAAGGGCAGTACCCAAGCACCGGTCCACCCACATACCAAATTATCTAAGTACCGAACGCGAATCATATGAGCGTGATGAAAACTAGCTTGACGATATTCCCATGTGTCCTTGGGAGCGCTTTTCTCTATATAAGAGTTTGTCCAGGCTTGTCCTTTGCTACAAAAAGGATTGGGCCACCTTTCTGCACCTTATTTACTTTTGTTACTCGTTGCTCGTTACAAATTATCCTAACACAAAACTATATGTTACCACTTGTTTCAGTACTTGCAGAGAATACCTTGCTGGAAACCGCTTATCATTTCCTTCTGATCCTCATTGGGTTTGACACTCTTACTTATCGAAAGGACTACGATAGATCCCCTATACTTGTGGGCCATCAAGACTCTTTTCTGGCGCCGTTGCCGGGGAGTGAAGCTCCTTTGGTAGGTGGAATTTGGTAAGGAAAATTTATATAGTGTGCTGAAATTTACTGTCACTTGTTACTATGGAAAGTAATCCTCTGAGGGGCTTGTTCAGGGTATCTTCACCCCGACCAGTAGAGCAAAGAGTTGCTCCTCAACCTACTCAACCTACTGAAAATGAAAATGAAAATGAAAATGTCTGCTTTGAAATTCCTTCGGGTATGATAGAAAAATTGCTAGCTAATCCCTTTTTAGGAGATGGAACAAAACATCCTGATGAGCATCTAATGTATGTGGATGAAGTTTGTGGATTATTTAAGCTTGCAGGTGTACCCGGAGATGTTGTTAAGAAGAAGATCTTCCCTTTATCTTTTTAGGGAGATGCATCGACATGGTATAGGCTATGTGATGATATGGGGTCTTGGAATTACAAACAATTGAAATTGGAATTTCATCAGAAGTTTTATCCTATGCATCTTGTTCATCGTGATCGCAAGTTTATATATAATTTTTGGCCTCGCGAAGGAGAAAGCATCGCTCAAGCTTGGGGGAGGCTTAAATCAATGTTACATTCATGGCCCAATCATGATCTCTCAAGAGAAATGATTATTCAAAATTTTTATGCTCGGCTTTCTGATAACAATCGCACCATGCTCGATAATTCTTGTGTTGGCTCTTTTATGATGAAGACTATTGAATTCAAATGGGATTTATTAGAAAGAATTAAATGCAACTCTGAAGATTGGGACCTCGACAAAGGTAAGGAGTCAGGTATGACATCTAGTTTTGATTGTGTTAAATCTTTTATGGATACCGATATTTTCCGTAAATTTAGCACTAAATATGGACATGACTCTGAGATAGTAGCTTCTTTCTGTGAATCTTTTGCTACTTATGTTGATCTCCCCAAGGAGAAGTGGTTTAAATATCATCCTCCCATAGAAGTAAAAGTAGTTGCACCTATTAAAGTTGAAGAAAAGATTGTCACTTATAATGATCCTATTGTTCCTACTGCTTATGTTGAGAAACCATCTTTCCCTGTTAGGATAAAGGATCATGCTAAAGCTTCAACTGTGGTTTGTAAAAGCAATATTAAAACATATACACCTCCTGAGCAACTCAAAGTTGAACCTAATATTGCTATTGTTAAAGATCTCTTGTCAAATAATATTGATGGGCATGTTATTTATTTCTGTGATGAAACTGCTAGAATTGCTAAACCTTGTGCTAAAGATAAACCTAGACCTGTGGTAGGCATGCCTGTTATTTCTGTTACAATAGGAGATCATTGTTATCATGGCTTATGTGATATGGGTGCTAGTGCTAGCACAATATCTCATTCCTTATACAAAGAAATTATGCATGATATTGCACCTGCTGAGATAGAAGATATTGATGTCACAATTAAACTTGCCAATAGAGATACTATTTCACCAATGGGAATTGTTAGAGATGTTGAAGTCTTGTGTGGGAAAACCAAATATCCTACTGATTTTATTGTCCTTGGTTCCCCACAAGATAGCTTTTATCCCATTCTATTTGGTAGACCCTTCTTGAACACTGTTAATGCTACCATAGATTGCAAAAGGGATGTTGTTACTGTCGGTTTAGATGATATGACTCGTGAATTTAATTTCTCTAAATTTAGTAGACAACATCGTGAAGAAGAATTACCTGGTAAGGATGAAATTATTGGTCTTGCTTCTATTGCCGTACCTCCTAGTGATCCTTTAGAACAATATTTTCTAGACCATTAAAATGACATGTTTATGAATGAAATAAGAGAAATAGATGAAGTATTCTTTAAACAAGAACCTATTCTGAAAAACAATTTGCCTATTGAAATCCTAGGGGATCCTCCTCCACCCAAGGGTGATCCCGTGTTTGAGCTTAAAATGTTACCTGATACTCTTAAATATGCTTATCTCGATGAGAAAAAGATATATCATGTTATTATTAGTGCTAACCTTCCAGAGCATGAGGAAGAGATATTATTGAAAACTCTGAAGAAGCATCGTGCTGCTATTGGGTATACTCTTGATGATCTTAAGGGCATTAGTCCCACTCTATGTTAACATAAAATAAATTTGGAAGAAGATGCTAAACCAGTTCGTCATCATCAACGACGGCTGAATCCTAAAATGAAAGAAGTGGTAAGAAAGGAAATACTAAAGCTCCTTGAGGAAGGTATAATCTATCCCGTTGATGATAGTCAGTGGGTAAGTCCTGTCCATTGTGTCCCTAAGAAGGGAGGTATTACTGTTGTTCCTAATGATAAAGATGATTTGATTCCTCAAAGAATTATTACAGGTTATAGGATGGTAATTGATTTCCGCAAATTAAATAAGGCAACTAAAAAGGATCATTACCTCTTACCTTTTATCGATCAAATGCTAGAAAGATTATCCAAACATACACATTTTTTCTCTCGATGGTTATTCTGGTTTCTCTCAAATACCTGTGTCAGCCAAAGATCAATCAAAGACTACTTTTACATGCCCTTTTGGTACTTTTGCTTATAGACGTATGCCTTTTGGTCTATGTAATGCACCTGCTACCTTTCTAAGATGCATGATGGCTATATTCTCTGACTTTTTTGAAAAGATTTGTGAGGTTTTCATGGACGATATCTCCGTCTATGGATCTACTTTGATGATTGCTTGAGCAACCTTGATCGAGTTTTTCAGAGATGTGAAGAAACTAATCTTGTCTTGAATTGGGAAAAGTGCCACTTTATGGTTAATGAAGGTATTGTCTTGGGGCACAAAGTTTTTGAAAGAGGTATTGAAGTTGATAAAGCCAAGGTTGATGCTATTGAAAAGATGACATGTCCCAAGGACATCAAACGTATAAGAAGTTTCCTTGGTCATGCCGGATTTTATAGGAGGTTCATTAAGGACTTCTCAAAAATTTCTCGGCCTTTGACTAATTTATTACAAAAAGATATACCATTTGTTTTTTATGATGATTGTGTAGAAGCATTTGAAATACTTAAGAAAGCATTAATCTCTGCACCTATTGTTCAACCACCTGATTGGAATTTACCCTTTGAAATTATGTTTGACGCTAGTGATTATGTTGTAGGTGATGTTCTAGGACAAAGAGTTGATAAGAAATTAAATGTTATTCAATATGCTAGTAAAACCCTAGACAATGCTCAAAGAAATTATGCTACTACTGAAAAAGAATTCTTAGCAGTTGTATTTGCTTGTGATAAATTCAGACCTTATATTGTTGATTCTAAAGTAACTATTCACACTGATCATGCTGCTATTAAATATCTCATGGAAAAGAAAGATGCTAAACCTAGACTTATTAGATGGGTTCTCTTGCTACAAGAATTTGACTTACATATTATTGATAGAAAGAGAGCTGAGAACCCCGTTGCAGACAACTTGTCTAGGTTAGAAAATGTGCTTGATGACCCACTTCCTATTGATGATAGCTTTCCTGATGAGCAATTAAATGTCATAGATGCTTCTCATACTACTCCATGGTATGCTGATTATGCTAATTACATTGTTGCTAAGTTTATACCACCTAGTTTCACATACCAACAAAAGAAAAAGTTCTTCTATGATTTGAGGCATTACTTTTGGGATGACCCACATCTTTATAAAGAAGGAGTAGATGGTGTTATTAGACATTGTGTACATGAGCATGAACAGGAACAGATCCTACGCAAGTGTCACTCCGAAGCTTATGGAGGACACCATGCTGGAGATAGAACTGCACATAAGGTATTGCAATCTGGTTTTTATTGGCCTACCCGTAAGTTTGTCTTATCTTGTGATGAATGTCAAAGAATTGGTAATATTAGTAGACGTCAAGAAATGCCTATGAACTATTCACTCGTTATTGAACCATTTGATGTTTGGGGCTTTGATTATATGGGACCTTTTCCTTCCTCTAATGGATATACACATATTTTAGTTGTTGTTGATTACGTTACTAAGTGGGTAGAAGCTATTCCAACTAGTAGTGCTAATCATAATACTTCTATTAAAATGCTTAAAGAAGTTATTTTTCCAAGGTTTGGAGTCCCTAGATATTTAATGACTGATGGTGGTTCTCATTTTATTCATGGTGCTTTCCGTAAAATGCTTGCTAAATATGATGTTAATCATAGAATTGCATTTCCTTATCATCCTCAGTCTAGTGGTCAAGTAGAATTGAGTAATAGAGAGCTCAAATTAATTTTGCAAAAGATGGTTAATAGATCTAGAAAGAATTGGTCCAAGAAACTTGATGATGCATTATGGGCCTATAGAACTGCATATAAAAATCCTATGGGTATGTCTCCATATAAAATGGTTTATGGAAAAGCATGTCACTTACCTCTCGAACTAGAACACAAGGCATATTGGGCTATTAAAGAACTCAATTATGATTTCAAACTTGCCGGTGAGAAGAGGTTATTTGATATTAGCTCACTTGATGAATGGAGAACCCAAGCCTATGAAAATGCCAAGTTGTTTAAAGAAAAAGTTAAAAGATGGCATGACAAAAGGATATAAAAGCGTGAGTTTAACATAGGTGATTATGTATTGCTATACAACTCCCCTTTAAGATTTTTTGCTAGAAAACTTCTCTCTAAATGGGAAGGTCCTTACGTTATCGAGGAGGTCTATCGTTTTGGTGCCATAAAAATCAACAACTTCGAAGGCACAAATCCTAAGGTGGTGAACGGTCAAAGAATCAAACATTATATCTCAGGTAATCCCATAAATGTTGAAACCAATGTTATTGAAATCGTAACCCCGGAGGAATACATAAGGGGCACTTTCGTGAACGCTTCAGACTCCGAAAAGGAATAGGTATGTGGTAAAGTAAGTAAACCGACTCCAAAACAGTTTTTAAGGCAATATTTCTCCGTTTTGGAATATTTAGAAAAATAGAAAAATAAGTAGCAGTCCGGGAAGGACACGAGGGTGGAGGGCGCGCCCCCTACCTCGTGAGCATCTTGTGTGCTCTCCGGACTTTGTTTTCATACATGACACGTATTTTGGTCGGTAAAAAATCATTATATAATCTCGCAGAGGTTTTGACTCCCGTATCATGTAAAAATCTCCTGTCTTTGTTTCGAGTTGTTTTCTGTCAGGGTTGTCAAGGCCAGGCATTATGTCGTCTCCCTCCTCCTCCAACCATGAGGGCAACGATGCTTGGCTAATGAAGATAGAGCTGAAGAGAGAAGAAACCATGGAGATCAACAAGGATGAAGGGATCAAGAAGGCTATGGAGGACCAAGTTCCGGCAACAGAAGACATCCTTCAACTTGATCACAATCTTCTTACCCCAACAGAGATCGAAGCTTTCAAGATGATTGGGTTAGCACGTATACAAAATAAGTATCTCACACGTGAAAATATTTTGTTGAAGGAGCATATCATCGCACTCAAGGGCATTATCCGCAAGTTAGAAGACCTCCTACGCTCAATGTGCGACTATCGATCATCAACAACTCCACCTTCTTCAGCAACAAAGGAGACATAATCACATGGGTATGGGCACTCCCCTTCGCAACTGCCAAGCTTGGGGGAGTGCCCCGGTATCGTATCACCATCACTTTTATCTTTACCGTTTTTCTTAGTTCGATCCTTTTGGTAATATCTTGATCTAGTAGAATAAAAGTTCTTAGTATGATCTAGTTGTGAGTTTTGCTTTATAATTCTTCTATGTAATCGAGTCCGTGAGCTATATAATAAAGATTAGTGTTGAGTCAAGGGCATGATTATTTTGCCATGATCTTAAGTGAATAAAAGAAAGGAGAAAGAAATAAAAATAAACAAAGAGATCATATGAGTCTTATGGAGAGTAATGAGCTCACATAGAAATAGTATGATGAATAAAAGTTGTTGAGGGTTGACAAACATAGTTTTGGTAATCGTTGCAATTAATAGGAAATGATAAAGAAAGAGAGGTCTTCACATATAGATATACTATCTTGGACATCTTTTATGATTGTGAGCACTCATTAAAATATGACATGCTAAAGAGTTGACGTTGGACAAGGACGACAATGTAATGGGTTATGTTTTCTTACATATGAGATAAATTATATTGTCATGGATCATCCAACATGGTTGAGCTTGCCTTTCCCCCTCGTGCTAGCCAAATTCATCGCACCAAGTAGACATACTAATTGTGCTTCCAAATACCCTTAAACCAGTTTTATCATGAGAGTCCACTATACCTACCTATGGATTGAGTAAGATCCTCTAAGTAAGTTGTCATCGGTGCAAGCAATAAAAATTGCTCTCTAAATATGTATGACTTATTAGTGTGGGAGAAATAAGCTTTATACGATCGTGTGATATGGAAGAAATAAAAGCGACGGACTGCATAATAAAGGTCCATATTACAAGTGGAAATATAAAGTGGCGTTCTTTCGCATTAAGATTTTGTGCATCCAACTATAAAAGTGCATGACAACCTCTACTTCCCTCTGCGAAGGGCCTATCTTTTACTTTTATCTTCTACCCTGCATAAGAGTCATGGTGATCTTCACCTTTCCTTTTTACATTTTATCCTTTGGCAAGCACCGTATGTTGGAAAGATCCTGATATATATGGCTAATTGGATGTGAGTTTTCATGAACTATTATCGTTGGCATTACCCTTGAGGTAAAACGTTGGGAGGCAAAACTATAAGCCCCTATCTTTCTATGTGTCCGATTAAAACTCCATACCCATAAGTATTGTGTGAGTGTCAGCAATTGTGAAAGACTATATGATAGTAGAGTATGTGGACTTGCTGAAAAGCTCTTATATATTGACTCTTTCCTATGTTATAATAAATTGCAACTGCTCCAATGACTGAGATTATAGTTTGTTAGTTTCCAATGAAGTTTACTATTCATACTTGAAATTGTGATTGAATTATTACTCTGGCATAAGAAATCATATGGCAAGAATTATATAAGTTGTTGTTCTAAGAATGATCATGATGCCCTCACGTCCGTATTTCATTTTTATCGACACCTCTATCCCTAAACATGTGGACATATTTTTCAATTTCGGCTTTTCGCTTGAGGACAAGCGAGGTCTAAGCTTGGGGAGTTGATACTCCCATTTTGCATCATGCTTTTATATTGATATTTATTGCATTATGGGCTGTTATTACACATTATGTCACAATACTTATGCCTATTCTCTCTTATTTTACAAGGTTTACATAAAGAGGGAGAATGCCGGCAGCTGGGATTCTGGGCTCGAAAAGGAGCAAATATTAGAGACTTATTCTGCACAGCTCCAAAAGTCATGAAACTTCACAGAAGACGTTTTCAGAATATATAAAAAAATATTCAGCGGAAGAAATTCACCAGGGGGGCCTGTAACACCCTCGATGCGACTATATCTCCCACGTGTCGAGGCACGACTTAGAGGCATAATCGCATTGAAGGCATATGTTGCAAGTTAGGCAATCTTCACAACATCCCATGTAATATGGTAATAAAGGGGAGATAACATAGTTGGCTTACACTCGCCACGTCAATCAAGTACATAAATAACATTACATCATCCAAACACTCATGGCCCGACTATGGCGCCAAAATAAAAGAGAACCCAACAAGCGACACGGTCCTGCTCACCCCCAACTGGGCACCACTACTGATCATCGGGAAAGGAAACATAGTAACGTTGAGAGTCTTCGTCGAACTCCCACTTGAGCTCAAACGCATCTCCTGGAGCGGAATCATCAGGCCCTGCATCTGGTGTAATAGTAATGTGTGAGCCACAGGGACTCAGCAATCTCGCACCCTCGCGATCAAGACTATTTAAGCTTATAGGTATGGCAAGGTAAAAACATGTGGAGCTTCAGCAAGCGACTGGCAAGTATGGTGGCTAACTTATACGCAAAAGAGAGCGAGAAGAGGAGGCAAAGCGCGAGCGTGAAACTAGAGAGCAACCTGCGCAAACATAACTCCAACAACGTGTCCACTTCCCGGACTCCGCCGAGAAGAGGCCATCACGGTAACACACCCAGTTGATTCATTTTAATTAAGTTAAGGTTAAAGTTATCTACAACCGGACATTAACAAATTCCCATCTTCCCATAACCGTGGGCACAACTTTCGAAAGTTCAAATCCCTGCAGGGGAGTCCCAACTTAGCCCATGACAAGCTCTCACGGTCAACGAAGGAATAGACCTCCTCCCAAGACGTTCCGATCAGACTCGGTATCTCGGTAATTCAAGACACTTCGACAGGTTAAAACAAGACCAGCAACACCGCCTGAATGTGCCGACAAATCCTGATAGGAGCTGCACATATCTCGTTCTCAGGGCACACTCAGATGAGCCAGACATCGGGTAGGCCAGCCCAGAGTTGCCCCTGGTAGCCCCGGACATCGCTCGGTTGGACCAACACTCAGAGGAGCACTGGCCCGGGGGGTTAAAATAAGATGACCCTTGAGTCTGTAGAACCCAAGGGAAAGAAAAGGCTAGGTGGCGAATGGTAAGACCAATGTTGGGCATTGCTGGAAAAGCTTTAATCAAGGCGAACTATCAAGGGGTTCCCATTATAACCCAACCGCGTAAGGAACACAAAATCCAGGAACATAACACCGATATGACGGAAACTAGGGCGGCAAGAGTGGAACAAAACACTAGGCGAGAGGCCGAGCCTTCCACCCTTTACCAAGTATATAGATGCATTAAGATAACATAACAATATAATGATATCCTAATAAGTAAATAAATGTTCCAACAAGGAACGGCCTTCAATCTTCACCTGCAACTAGCAACGCTATAAGAGGGGCTGAGCAAAGCGGTAACATAGCCAATCAACGGTTTGCGAGGACAATGGTCGGTTAGAGGTTTGACATGGCAATTTGGGAGGCTTGAAAGCAAGTGGTAGACATCATAGCAATGGCATAGCAAAAGAGCGAGCAAACTAGCATAGCAAAGATAGTAGTGATTTCGAGGGTATGATTATCTTGCCTGCACAGTTGTCAGAGTTGACTGGATCCTCAAAAGCAAACTCAACGGGCTCCTCATTAGCGAACTCGTCTCCCGGCTCTACACAAACAAGACAAACAAGCAACAAGGATACAATCAACCACGTGCAAGACCAAGCAATATGATGCAATGATGATATGCTATGCGGAATGCGATGCGGGATGCAAAATGCAAGATATGACAGGAAATGCATGAACCTGGCCTCAACATGCAATTCGAAGCATGCCACTGGAAAGATGAGATGAAATCGCTTGAAAACGATATAAAGAACACCGAAATCGGAGTTACGGTTTGGAAATGGCAAGCGATTCAAAAATGACACCGGTCTGCGATTTACAGCAAGTAGCCAACTAAATGCAATGAGATGAACATGCTACAGCACTCAAACATGACAACAAAATACATGGCAGGGATGCATACAAGATGCTTAACAAAAGTCTAGCACTGAGCTACGGCCAATTCATCCATTAACAGGTTCAAACAAGCATGGCAAAAATGCATATGGCAAACAGATCTCAGACTTAGTGAAATTAACACTTGTCTGGAATTTCAGATCAGGTAGCACTCTTCGAAGCAACAAAACTACATGCTATAGGATCTGAACATGGCAAAGTAAAGCATGGCATGGAGCTACTCAAAGAGCTTAACAAAAGTCCCTTAGTGACCTTGAGCCAAAAGGGATCAGAAAATACAATTGCAAGCATGTGAACATGGAAAAAACATAATTAGTTTTCAGACTTAGTGAAAACTGGCACATGCTGAAACATATCTCAAGTAGGCATGTTTACGAGCTCGATGCACTCACTACGGTGCAAGTCATGGCAAGACAAGCATACATCCATCAATAAGGCACAAAATTCAAGCTAGACATTGCCAGAACAATAGCATAGCATGCACGGATCAACTACAACATCATCGGCAAAATTGCAAACAAGTTGACAATCTACCCAGATTCACAAAGTAGCAAAAGTAGAGCTCGATTGACTCAAGTTAGGGTGCTCCATAATTGCAAACAAAGACATGGATGGATAGAGCACTATAATATTAACAAAACATCCTTAGTGATCATCCTCAAAAGAGGCACGGATCACTAGGAAACAACATGAACATATGGCAACATGAGATAAACAGCTCAAGGACTTAGTGGAAATGCTAAGTCCCTAAAAACAGAATTACTAAGTGCACCACTTTGCAAGCTTGCACTAGTCACCACACACATCACAAAAATACATGGGTTGCACCTCTGGAAAGATGACAAAACCCTTAACAAAACACATGTAGAGCATCAGGGCATATCATGCACACATTAATCATGGCAAAAATGACAAAAACCTAAATGGAGTAGCAGATCTGACAATTAACTCAAGTAGCCCTCTTCTAACAGCATTTTGGGCATCAATATGAACTCAAATGGAAATGATGCAATGGAATGAGATGATGTACTCTCTGAGATGAACATTTTGATATGCTATATGCCCAAATCGGAGCTACGGATGCAAAGTTACGGAGCTACGAACATGAGCACTTGGACTAGAAAATCTCCGGGACTTAGAAGAAAATTCAACCTCCGAGATCTAGGGTTACTGTTCACGCACGTGAACCGAGAACTCCGGCGAGGCGGCGGCGGCTCCGGCGAGCTCGAAGAAGCGGCGGGGAGGCGCGGGAGAGGTGGATCCGGCCGGATCTGGCGACGGACGGCGACGAGCGGCGCGGACGCCGAGGCGGCGCGGCGCGGTGGCGGCTGCTGGTGGCACCGGTGTGGAGGCGGCGGCGCGCCGGCGTCGAGGCGGCGGGGCGGAGCAGGCGGCGGCGCGGCGTCGGAGGCGAGGGAGGTGGCGGCGCGGCGCGGAAGGAGGCGGCGCGGGCGGCTCGGGCCGCGGGGGCCGGCTCCGGGATCCCCGGGCCGCGGCGGCGGCGAGGTGGAGGGTGCCATGTGGCG
>NC_041384.1:632107019-632116469 GCF_002162155.2 Triticum dicoccoides | reverse complement strand
ATAGGCATAGAGGGAGCTAGGAGAGTCCAAATGAGGTGCGGTTTTCGGCCACGTGATCGTGATCGAACGCTCTAGATGATGGAGCAGAGTTTGGTGGGTTTTGGGCCAAATTGAAGGGGTGTTGGGCTGCAACACACACGAGGCCTTTTCGGTCCCTCGGTTAACCGTTGGAGTATCAAACGAAGTCCAAATGATATGAAACTTGACAGGCGGTCTACTGGTAGTAAACCAAGGCCGCTTGGCAAGTCTCGGTCCAATCCGGAAATGTTTAATCCCCACACACAAAAGAAATCTAGAAATGGCCACCGGAGGAGAACGAAACGCCAGAATGCAAAACGGACAACGGGAAAATGCTCGAATGCATGAGACGAACCCGTATGCAAATGAAATGCACATGATGACATGATATGCAATGCATGACAATGACAACAACACACGGAGACAAAGACCCGAACCCGAGAAAATAAAATAACTTAACACCGGAAACGGCAAGAGTTTGAGTACAAATTGGGAAAGTTACATCCGGGGTGTTACAACACTCCACCACTACGAAAGGATCTCGTTTCGAGATCTAGGACTGAAAGAACGCCGGGTACTCAGAACGGAGGTGATCCTCGCGTTCCCAGGTAGCTTCACGGTCGGAATGGTGTGACCACTTGACTTTGAGAAATTTGATTGACTTGTTGCGAGTCTTGCGTTCAGTCTCTTCAAGAATAGCAACTGGGTGCTCACGATAAGAGAGATCTTCTTGGAGCTCAATGTCCTCGAAGTTGACGGTGCGGTCAGGAGTCTTGAAGCACTTTCGAAGCTGAGAGACATGGAACACGTCATGAACATTTGCAAAGTTTGAAGGAAGCTCGAGTTGATAGGCGAGGTCGCCTCTCTTGCTGACAATCTTGAAAGGTCCCACGTATCTAGGGGCAAGCTTCCCTTTGATACCGAAGCGACGAGTACCTTTCATAGGAGAGACACGGAGGTAAACATGATCTCCAATCTCGAAATCCAAATCACGGTGCTTACTATCATAGTAGCTCTTCTGACGGGATTGGGCTGCTTTGACGTTATCACGAATGACTTTGCACATTTCCTCTGCCTCTGTGATTAAGTGATTACCCAAAAGCTGACGTTCACCGGTTTCAGACCAGTTGAGAGGGGTACGGCACTTCCTGCCATACAGAATTTCAAATGGGGCCTTGCCCGAACTTGCTTGAAAACTGTTGTTGTAGGAGAATTCAGCATAAGGAAGACAATCCTCCCACTTCATGCCGAAGGAGATCACACAAGCCCTGAGCATATCTTCAAGAATCTGGTTGGCACGCTCGAGTTGACCGCTAGTTTGAGGATGGAAAGCTGTGCTGAAGCGGATGTTGGTGCCCATGGCCTTCTGAAAAGAATCCCAAAACTTCGAGGTAAAGATGCTGCCACGGTCTGAAGAGATCACTTGTGGAATACCGTGCAGAGAAACAATATGAGAGGTATAGAGTTCCGCCAATTGAGCTGCAGTGATCGACTCTTTGATAGGCAGAAAGTGAGCCACTTTGGTGAGTTTGTCGATGACAACGAATATAGCATCATTGCCACGCCTGGACTTTGGAAACCCAGTCACGAAGTCAATTTCAATGTGGTCAAACTTCCATTCTGGAATGGCAAGAGGTTGGAGGAGACCTGCTGGCCTTTGGTGTTCTGCCTTCACTCTTCTACAGACATCACATTCATTCACGAATTGAGCGATCTCGCGCTTCATTCGAGTCCACCAATAAGCTTGCTTAAGGTCCTGATACATCTTCGTGCTCCCAGGGTGGATGGAGAGGAGAGAATTGTGAGCCTCGTTCATGATCACTTTACGGAGGTCACGTTTGGGTACAACAATACGATCCTCGAAGAAGAGAGTGTCCTTGTCATCAAGGCGGTAGCACTTGTACTTGGATTGACTCTTAGCAATCCCAATCTTCACCTTTTTCACCATAGCATCAAGAAGCTGGGCTTGGAAAATCTAATCTTCTAAGGGAGGAGAGACTAGAAGGTTGGCGAGGAAACCTTGAGGAACAACTTGCAGATTAAGTTTGCGGAAAGCTTCACAAAGCTTGGGTTGATAAGGCTTAAGAATCAGACTGTTGCAGTAAGCCTTTCTGCTCAATGCGTCAGCGATCACATTGGCCTTGCCTGGAGTATACTCGATACTCGGATTATACTCTTGAATCATTTCGACCCATCGAGTTTGCCTGAGGTTGAGATTAGGCTGAGTGAAGATGTACTTGAGACTCTTGTGATCAGTGAAAATGTCCACTTTTCTTCCCAATAGAAGATGTCTCCAAGTCAAAAGAGCATGCACAACTGCCGCCAACTCAAGATCATGAGTAGGGTAGTTCTTCTCATTAGGCTTCAACTGGCGAGAGGTATAAGCAACGACTTTCTTCTCTTGCATCAATACCGCGCCAAGACCTTGGAGAGAGGCATCACAAAAGACCTCGTATGGCTTGGATTCATCAGGCGGAGTGAGAACTGGAGCAGTGATCAATTTCTCTTTCAAAGTGTTGAAAGCAATGTCACACTCCGGAGACCAAACGTACTTGACGTGCTTCTGAAGAAGATTTGAGAGAGGTTTCGCGATCTTAGAAAAGTTTTCAATGAATCTTCGGCAATAGCTTGCAAGACCGAGAAAACTGCGGAGTTGCTTCACGTTCTGAGGAGGTTCCCAATTCACAATTGTAGACACCTTCTCAGGATTCACGGCAATGCCCTTGGCAAAGATGATATGACCAAGATAAAGAACCTCATCAAGCCAAAATTCACACTTGGAGAACTTGGCGTAGAACTGATGTTCCCTGAGCTTATCAAGAACCAAACGCAAGTGCTTGGCATGATCTTCCTTGTTCTTCGAGAAAACCAGAATGTCGTCGAGATAGACCAAAACAAAGTCATTGGTGTAGGCGTTGAAGATGAAGTTCATCATGCGAGAGAACGTCGGAGGAGCGTTGACGAGGCCAAAAGACATGACAGTGTATTCATATGAACCAAAGCTTGTCCTGAAAGCCGTCTTGGGAATATCTTGCTCACGGATTCGAATCTGATGATAACCCATACGGAGATCAAGCTTGGAGAATACTTGGGCACCTTTGAGTTGTTTGAACAGCTCATTGATGTTGGGAAGTGGGTATTTGTTCTTGATGGTCTTCTTGTTCACTGGACGGTAATCAACACAAAGTCGGTCCGTTCCATCCTTCTTCTTCACAAAAAGAACACCACAACCCCACGGAGAAGAACTAGGCCGGATAAGACCCATTTTCTCTTGAATATCGAGTTGCTTCTTCAGCTCCTTCAACTCTTCAGGTCCGAGCTTGTAAGGACGTTTGCACACAGGTTTCGTGCCAGGCTCAAGATCAATAACGAATTCAACTGGCCGGTGCGGAGGCATTCCTGGGAGCTCTTCTGGAAAGACGTCTTGATATTCGCAAACGACTGGAATTTGCGAGATAGCGTCCAATTCACCCTTCTCATTGAGAGAAAACAGACGGATGGTATCATCACGAGTGGCAAAGACAATTACATCCTCAGATGAATGAGTTAATTGAATCTGCCTAGCTGGACAATCAAGTTGAGCCTTGTGCTTAGAAAGCCAATCCATCCAGAGAATAAGATCAATATCCGAGTTGCCAAGAACCACTTGAGAAGAGAGAAACTTGTAATCGCCCAATGTGATAGAAACATCTAGGGCAATAGCGCTTGCATTCATGAATTTACCCGGAGAAACAACAGATAACTGTCTAGGAAAATCTTGCAAAGGCAACTCATGCTTAGAAACAAATGGTCTCGAGATGAAACAATGCGATGCACCCGTGTTAAAAAGAACTTTTGCAGGAATATCATTAACAGGAAGGTTACCCATGATCACATCTGACGAGTCCTCTGCCTGAGCTGCATTCATCAAGTTGACCTTGGCGGACTTGGGGTTATGCTTGACCACAGCTGTACTTGCCGATCTCACAGGAGGAGGAGGAGGAAGACGCCTCTGGTTGAAACACTTGTTGGCATAGTGACCCTTCTGTTGGCACTTGTTGCACGTGACCTCTGAAAGCGGACGGTGGTACGGAGCACTCGATCTTGGAACTTGAGACGAAGTCTTGTTCTGAAAGCCAGGGTTGGGTGGGTGGGAAGAACCACTGCCACCTTTGCTCTTTTGCTGATACGGCTGACGAAACAGAGGAGGAGGAAGCCAAAACTTCTGCTGCTTGGCCACTTGAGTAGAGGAAGAAGGAGTAACATCTCTGACTTGCTTCTTGGAAGCATCACACCTCAACTGAGCAGCCTCTTGCTTCAGTGCCATGTTGTAGAACTCATCGTATCTCAAGGGCTCGAAGAGAACAAGAGCGAGCTGAATATCTTCTCTGAGACCACCCCTGAACTGGTATATCATGCTCTTCTCATCAGGGACGTCCTGCTTGGCAAAGCGGGCAAGCTTTTGGAACAACTTGTTGTAGTCATAGACAGACAAAGAGCCTTGCTTCAGGTTGCAGAATTCCTCATGCTTGCTTTCAACCACGCTCTGAGGGATATGATGAGCTCGGAAATCTCGACGGAAATCATCCCAAGTGATAACACATCCACCTCTGGAATCCTTGTACTGCTGGAACCATTCTGCAGCTCGATCTTTGAGTTGGAAGGAAGCGAACTTAACAAAGTCCTCATGTCTGACGTTACTGCACTCGAAATGCTTGCAAAGATCCACTAGCCAATCGTCAGCATCGGTTGCCTCAACACAATTGCTGAAAGTCTTTGGCCCGTTAGCAAGGAACTGGTTGAGTGTAGCAAAGTGATTCTGATTGTTGCCTTGATTCCCTTGGTTGCCTTGATTGTGCTCTTGAAGAATTTGCATGATCAACTGTGTGTTTGCATTGGTTGCGGCCATCACAACTTGCCATGCCTCCGGAGGAGGTGGAGGTGGTGGTGGATCAGGATTCGGAGTCGTGCGCATTGGAGGAGCCATCCTGAAGAGGTTGACCACCATTAGCACATTGATAGATAAATATTGAAGCTGAATCCAACGGAATGAAAATTGCAACATATAGTCTTCACATCCGAACAAAATGAACGAATGCATTCCTCTTGAAATGGTCACATATCCATAAATTGAGAAGCCACGTAGAATTAAGGTAGAGAAATAATTCAACAAGGTACGGATCAAGAACGAATAATCGGTAAGAAATCCCAATCTCAAACCAATATCCGTGGAAGAAGAACTAGAGCTACTAGAATTCCCACCTATGAAATTCCCGAACCTTTCCAGTTATGCAATTAGGTGTTGGGGATACAGGGGAAGCATAATATCTCACCCAAACTAGCAATTCCTACATCCAGCTGTATCCATCCTTCAACATATAACCAAGAAACCTTCGGAAACCACCTACATCAACCTTCGAAAAGCATCTGTTATACAAGTTATGGCGATACTCCCGAACTCCCGCCCCAGTACTGGGTGGCGTCGAGGTTATCTCACCAACGAACTGCATAAAAGAGATTTTCGATGTCGGCGTACTAAACTCAGGTATTCCAGAACTTCAACGATAAAATTATGATGACAACACCTCAGAGCTCAACTCCCCGGGACACTTCCACTAAACCCCTGACAGGAGGCACCAAGACAATGTTCTCATCATAAAACCATTGGAACGATTCCAAGATACCCGCGTGATCCTAAAAAAAATTTAGTGAAATTTGAGAAGAGAAGAGTCAAAACTCTACGTCAGGATGCCTTACCAGAGCGATGAGGAGACTGGGAAGTAAAAAGAATTCCTAAGCTCTCCGATATATAATTCCTAAATGACTCAAAACATTTTTCTAGACACAACTCGGCCGCTAAAAACGATCAAGCAATGGGGCTCCTAAGGTCGGGGAAGGCTCTGATACCAACTTGTAACACCCTCGATGCGACTATATCTCCCACGTGTCGAGGCACGACTTAGAGGCATAATCGCATTGAAGGCGTATGTCGCAAGTTAGGCAATCTTCACAACATCCCATGTAATATGGTAATAAAGGGGAGATAACATAGTTGGCTTACACTCGCCACGTCAATCAAGTACATAAATAACATTACATCATCCAAACACTCATGGCCCGACTACGGCGCCAAAATAAAAGAGAACCCAACAAGCGACACGGTCCCGTTCACCCCCAACTGGGCACCACTACTGATCATCGGGAAAGGAAACATAGTAACATTGAGAGTCTTCGTCGAACTCCCACTTGAGCTCAAACGCGTCTCCTGGAGCGGAATGATCAGGCCCTACATCTGGTGTAATAGTAATCTGTGAGCCACAGGGACTTAGCAATCTTGCACCCTTGCGATCAAGACTATTTAAGCTTATAGGTATGGCAAGGTAAAAACATGTGGAGCTGCAGCAAGCGACTGGCAAGTATGGTGGCTAACTTATACGCAAAAGAGAGCGAGAAGAGGAGGCAAAGCGCGAGCGAGAAACTAGAGAGCAACCTGCGCAAACATAACTCCAACACCGTGTCCACTTCCCGGACTCCGCCGAGAAGAGGCCATCACGGTAACACACTCAGTTGATTCATTTTAATTAAGTTAAGGTTAAAGTTATCTACAACCAGACATTAACAAATTCCCATCTGCCCAAAACTGCGGGCACGGCTTTCGAAAGTTCAAATCCCTGCAGGGGAGTCCCAACTTAGCCCATGACAAGCTCTCACGGTCAACGAAGGAATAGACCTTCTCCCAAGACGTTCCGATCAGACTCGGTATCTCGGTAATTCAAGACACTTCGACAGGTTAAAACAAGACCAGCAACACCGCCCGAATGTGGCGACAAATCCCGATAGGAGCTGCACATATTTCGTTCTCAGGGCACACTCAGATGAGCCAGACGTCGGGTAGGCCAGCCCAGAGTTGCCCCTGGTAGCCCCGGACATCGCTCGGTTGGACCAACACTCAGAGGAGCACTAGCCCGGGGGGTTGAAATAAGATGACCCTTGAGTCTGCAGAACCCAAGGGAAAGAAAAGGCTAGGTGGCGAATGGTAAGACCAATGTTGGGCATTGCTAGAAAAGCTTTAATCAAGGCGAACTATCAAGGGGTTCCCATTATAACCCAACCGCGTAAGGAACGCAAAATCCGAGAACATAACACCGATATGACGGAAACTAGGGCGGCAAGAGTGGAACAAAACACTAGGCGAGAGGCCGAGCCTTCCACCCTTTACCAAGTATATAGATGCATTAAGATAACATAGCAATATAATGATATCCCAACAAGTAAATAAATGTTCCAACAAGGAACGGCCTTCAATCTTCACCTGCAACTAGCAACGCTATAAGAGGGGCTGAGCAAAGCGGTAACATAGCCAATCAACGGTTTGCTAGGACAATGGTGGGTTAGAGGCTTGACATGGCAATTTGGGAGGCTTGAAAGAAAGTGGTAGGCATCGTAGCAATGGCATAGCAAAAGAGCGAGCAAACTAGCATAGCAAAGATAGTAGTGATTTCGAGGGTATGATCATCTTGCCTGCACAGTTATCAAAGTTGACTGGATCCTCGAAAGCAAACTCAACGGGCTCCTCGTGAGCGAACTCGTCTCCCGGCTCTACCCAAACAAGACAAACAAGCAACAAGGATACAATCAACCACGTGCAAGACCAAGCAATATGATGCAATGATGATATGCTATGCGGAATGCGATGCGGGATGCAAAATGCAAGATATGACAGGAAATGCATGAACCTGGCCTCAACTTGGAATCCCAAGTGTGCCACTGGAAATATGAGATGAAATCGCTTGAAAACGATATAAAGAACGCCGGAATCGGAGTTATGGTTTGGAAATGGCAAGCGATTCAAAAATGACACCGGTCTGCGATTTACAGCAAGTAGCCAACTAAATGCAATGAGATGAACATGCTACAGCACTCAAACATGACAACAAAATACACGGCAGGGATGCATACAAGATGCTTAACAAAAGTCTAGCACTGAGCTACGGCCAATTCATCCATTAACAGGTTCAAACAAGCATGGCAAAAATGCATATGGCAAACAGATCTTAGACTTAGTGAAATTAACACTTGTCTGGAATTTCAGATCAGGTAGCACTCTTCGGAGCAACAAAACTACATGCTATAGGATCTGAACATGGCAAAGTAAAGCATGGCATGGAGCTACTCAAAGAGCTTAACAAAAGTCCCTTAGTGACCTTGAGCCAAAAGGGATCAGAAAATACAATTGCAAGCATGTGAAAGTAGCAAAAACATAATCAGTTTTCAGACTTAGTGAAAACTGGCACATGCTGAAACATATCTCAAGTAGGCATGTTTACGAGCTCGATGCACTCACTACGGTGCAAGTCATGGCAAGACAAGCATACAT
Source organism: Triticum dicoccoides (assembly GCF_002162155.2). Taxonomy (NCBI): domain Eukaryota; kingdom Viridiplantae; phylum Streptophyta; class Magnoliopsida; order Poales; family Poaceae; genus Triticum; species Triticum dicoccoides. Next base: position 632,108,095 of record NC_041384.1, on the reverse strand, counting down.
CCATCAATAAGGCACAAAATTCAAGCTAGACATGGCAAGAACAATAGCATAGCATGCACAGATCAACTACAACATCATCGGCAAAATTGCAAACAAGTTGACAATCTGCCCAGATTCATAAAGTAGCAAAAGTAGAGCTCGATTGACTCAATCTAGGGTGCTCCATAATTGCAAACAAAGACATGGATGGATAAATCACTACAATATTAACAAAACATACTTACTGATCATCCTCAAAAGAGGCACGGATCACTAGGAAACAACATGAACATATGGCAACATGAGATAAACAGCTCAAGGACTTGGTGGAAATGCTAAGTCCCTGAAAACAGAATTACTAAGTGCACCACTTTGCAAGCTTGCACTAGTCACCACACACATCACAAAAATACATGGGTTACACCTCTGGAAAGATGACAAAACTCTTAACAAAACACATGTAGAGCATCAGGGCATATCATGCACACATTAATCATGGCAAAAATGACAAAAACCTAAATGGAGTAGCAGATCTGACAATTAACTCAAGTAGCCCTCTTCTAACAGCATTTCGGGCATCAAGATGAACACAAATGGAAATGCTGCAATGGAATGAAATGATGTACGCTCTGAGATGATCATTTTGATATGCTATATGCCCAAATCGGGGCTACGGATGCAAAGTTACGGAGCTACGAACATGAGCACTTGGACTAGAAAATCTCCAGGACTTAGAAAAAAATTCAACCTCCGAGATCTAGGGTTACTGTTCACGCACGTGAACCGAGAACTCCGGCGAGGCGGCGGCGGCTTCAGCGAGCTCGAAGAAGCGGCGGGGAGGCGCGGGAGAGGTGGATCCGGCCGGATCCGGGCCGGATCTGGCGGCGGATGGCGACGAGCGGCGCGGACGCCGAGGCGGCGCGGCGCGGTGGCGGCTGCTGGTGGCGCCGGTGCGGAGGCGGCTGCGCGCCGACGTCGAGGCGGCGGGGCGGCGGCGGTGCGGCGGCGGAGGCGAGGGAGGTGGCGGCGCAGCGCGAAAGGAGGCGGCGCGGGCGGCTCGGGCCGCGGCGGCCGGCTCCGGGCTCCCCGGGCCGCGG
>NC_041384.1:632087341-632106669 GCF_002162155.2 Triticum dicoccoides | reverse complement strand
GGTCTATTTATAGGCATAGAGGGAGCTAGGAGAGTCCAAATGAGGTGCGATTTTCGGCCACGCGATCGTGATCGAACGCTCTAGATGATGGAGCAGAGTTATGTGGGTTTTGGGCCAAATTGAAGGGGTGTTGGGCTGCAACACACACGAGGCCTTTTCGGTCCCTCGGTTAACCGTTGGAGTATCAAACGAAGTCCAAATGATACGAAACTTGACAGGCGGTCTACCGGTAGTAAACCAAGGCCGCTTGGCAAGTCTCGGTCCAATCCGGAAATGTTTAATCCCCACACATGAAAGAAAGGTAGAAATGGCCACCGGAGGAGAACGAAACGCCTGAATGCAAAACGGACAACGGGGAAAATGCTCGAATGCATGAGACGAACCCGTATGCAGATGAAATGCACATGATGACATGATATGCAATGCATGACAATGACAACAACACACGGAGACAAAGACCCGAACCCGAAAAAATAAAATAACTTAACGCCAGAAATGGCAAGAGTTTGAGTACAAATTGGGAAAGTTAGATCCGGGGTGTTACAGGGCCACACCCTGCCCACGAGGGTGGGGGCGTGCCCTACCCCCTGGGCGCGTCCCCCTACCTCATGGGCCCCCTGGTGGCCCTCTGGTGGCCATCTTCTGCTATATGAAGTCTTTCGATGGGAAAAATCATAAGTCATCTTCTCAGACGAAACTCCGCCGCCACGAGGCGGAACCTTGGCGGAACCAATCTAGGGCTTTGGCGGAGCTGTTCTGCCAGGGAAACTTCCCTCCCAGAGGGGGAAATCATCGCCATCGTCATCACCAACGCTCCTCTCATCGGGAGAGGGCAATCTCCATCAACATCTTCATCAACACCATCTCCTCTCAAAACCCTAGTTCATCTCTTATATCCAATTCTTGTCTCCAAACCCGGGATTGGTGCTAGTAGGTTGCTAGTAGTGTTAATTACTCCTTGTGGTTGATGCTAGTTGGTTTAATTGGTGGAAGATCATATGTTCAGATCCTATATGCATATTAATACCCCTCTAATTATGAACATGTTTATGCTTTGTGAATAGTTACTTTTGTTCCTGGGGACATGGGAGAAGTCTTGCTATTGGTAGTCATGTGAATTTGGTATTCATTTGATATTTTGATGAGATGTATGTTGTCTCTCCTCTAATGGTGTTATGTGAACGTCGACTACATGACACTTCACCATTATTTGGGCCTAGAGGAAGGCATTGGGAAGTAATAAGTAGATGATGGGTTGCTAGAGTGACAGAAGCTTAAACCCTAGTTTGTGTGTTGCTTCGTAAGGGGCTGATTTGGATCCATATGTTTCATGCTATGGTTAGGTTTACCTTAATACTTTTGTTGTAGTTGCGGATGCTTGTAATAGAGGTTAATCATAAGTGGGATGCTTGTCCAAGTAAGGGCAGTACCCAAGCACCAGTCCACCCACATACCAAATTATCAAAGTACCGAACGCGAATCATATGAGCGTGATGAAAACTAGCTTGACGATATTCCCATGTGTCCTCGGGAGCGCTTTTCTCTATATAAGAGTTTGTCCAGGCTTGTCCTTTGCTACAAAAAGGATTGGGCCACCTTGCTGCACCTTATTTACTTTTGTTACTCGTTGCTCATTACAAATTATACTATCACAAAACTATTTGTTACCACTTGTTTCAGTACTTGCAGAGAATACCTTACTGGAAACCGCTTATCATTTCCTTCTGCTCCTCGTTGGGTTCGACACTCTTACTTATCTAAAGGACTACGATAGATCCCCTATACTTGTGGGTCATCAAGTATCCACTATGTTCTGAGATTGATGTTGCTATGACTTTGCTATGCTTAACGCTTGTCACTAGGGCCCGAGTGCCATGATTTTAGATCTGAACCTATTATGTTTTCATCAATATATGAGAGTTCTTGATCCTATCTTGCAAATCTATAGTCACCTATTATGTGTTATGATCTGTTAACCCTGAAGTGACAATAATCGGGATACTTACCGGTGATGACCGTAGTTTGAGGAGTTCATGTATTCACTATGAGTTAATGCTTTGTTCCAGTATTCTATTAAAAGGAGGCCTTAATATCCCTTAGTTTCCATAAGGACCCCGCTGCCACGGGAGGGTAGGACAAAAGATGCCATGCAAGTTCTTTTCCATAAGCACGTATGACTATATTCGGAATACATGCCTACATTACATTGATGAACTGGAGCTAGTTCTGTGTCACCCTAGGTTATGACGGTTACATGATGAACCGCATCCGGCATAATTCTCTATCACCGATCCATTGCCTACGAGCTTTCCATATATTGTTCTTCGCTTATTTACTTTTCTGTTGCTATTGCTATCATCACTACAAAATACCAAAAACATTACTTTTACCACTGTTACCTTTTGCTAACGTTACCACTACTATCATATTACTTTGCTACTAAACACTTTGCTGCACATATTAAGTTTCCAGGTGTGGTTGAATTGACAACTCAGCTGCTAATACTTGAGAATATTCTTTGGCTCTCCTTGTGTCGAATCAATAAATTTGGGTTGAATACTTTACCCTCGAAAAGTGTTGTGATCCCCTATACTTGTAGGTTATCAAGCGCTTCTCGCCTTCGCATGTGGGCCATTGCGAGGGCCCGCCACACAGCTACGTTCGCATGCCCCTCGGCTTGCCGAGCGTGGCGTCAGCCTATCAGCGCAACATGCGGCGTGACCTGGCGACTCAGGAGGCCAGGTACCGTGCCGTCCTGGAGGAAATGGAGATGGTCTTCAGGGAGCCTCCTGAGCCCCCAGAGCCTCCCGAGGCTTAGGGATCTGGCGGCTCATGAGGAGTCATTTCTTCGACGCACACCTTCAGCTGCACCAACTCTGCTTCGTCTACAGAACCAGGTGACATCTTCCAAGATCGTTTAAGCTGGGAGCGCCCCTTGGGCTGCATTATTCCCAGGCCGCGTGGGCCCGTCCCTGTGGCATGTATCCCTTTTGCTCATGTCTTTAGCTTACGTTGCTGGGGGCGCCCCTCGGGCTGCATCATCCCCAAGCCACTTGGGCCGGACCCAGTGGCATGTATCTTCCTGCATTTACCCAAGCTGATTTGCCTTCCCTGCTTAACCTGCCTACGGTTATCGCCTGCTCGATCGCCACCCGCCGCGGGTACATTCACCCCGTGCAATTCGCTTGCGCGTTAAAAGGGGGGCTCCTGAGCATCGCGACTCGGGACCTTTTACTGGCTCTCCGGCCCTCACCCCCTGGCCTTGATCACGGCATCACGACCTGGCATACCAGTGGTGGCTGAGCTCGCTCGAGGGCTGGGACCTGAGGATGTAGAGTACTTGCACCTAACCGCCTTGCAGGAACACACAGTCACCAAGACTCAAGAGTAGGCGCAACCCGCCTTAGGGTAGGGCCTCATGAGTCCTGCGCTGGCTCACGAGTGCCTAGATACACCTCGCAGCCCTGCCGTTCAAGCCACGTGTTAGGGCGGAGCTATACACGCCCCGGGGGCTCCTCCCGGAGGGGGGCCCCATCCCACGCACAAGTGGAAGCACCATGCTTCGCGCTGGCCGTCGACACTGCCGAGGAGCGGCTATGCCCATGCACAAGCGGAAGCACTATGCTCCGCACTGGTGATAAACAACTGAGGGCGGCCACACGGTCGTACCAACCTCAAGGAGCCCAGAGCTCAGCATCCGGCCTCACCGCAACGCCTCCCCTCGAAAGAGCCACACGAGGGGGCTGGGCACGGGGGCTGTGCTCGGGCCACACCCAAGCGCATGCCACCCAACCAGGTCTCCCGGACCTGGGTGTCGCGCGCCCCTCCCGAGGCCTCGGTGAGGGCAGGTATGGAAATTGTTTGCGCGTCAAGGGGGACTCCTAAGCATCGCGACTCAGGAGCCTAACTGGTCACGTAGCCCCTCACTCCTTGGCCCATCCTGGTCTCTGGTCGGCCCAATGGCGGTTGAGGTATGCGCGGGGCCGGGCCCTGCCGACGTAGAACATCAGTCTATCCTCGCGAACTCTCACTATAAGCTGTTTGCACGTCAAGGGGGACTCCTAAGCATCGCGACTCAGGAGCCTAACTGGTCATGTAGCCCCTCACTCCTTGGTCCGTCCTGGTCTCCGGTCGGCCTAATGGCGGTTGAGGTATGCGCGGGGCCGGGCTCTGCTGACGCAGAACGCAAAGCAAATTGGAAGGAAATCGCAAAATCTCGAAGCAAATATTGCAAACACATTGTCCTCACACATTGTCTTCATGATATCAAATGAAAAGTCTAAACGCCTCCCCGAGGCCTAATGCATGTTGCAGGAACGAACTAGGAGGGTAGCCGCAGGTCACCCCCGGACGCCGCCATCACCTGCGGAAGGCGCTACCTCGTGAGCGACGTTGTCTTCGCCTTCACCACCAGCTGTAGGATCGACGACATCACCAGGCAGAGGAGCGGAGACAAAGCCGCGGAACTTTTTCACCAAGGCCTCCACCTGACCTTGCACGGCTACGGCGACAGCCTCATATTGGCCTTCAGCCACAGGCTCCAGCAGCTCGTCAAGGCAAGCGTTGGGAATGCGAAGGTGCAGGTGGCTGAAGATGCGAGTCAATGCAGCTGAAGACAGGACGCGAGCTTCCGCCTCCGCCATAGGACCAACACCATCAACAACTTCCTCGATCGCCTGCACCAAGAGAGGAAGCAGCCGGGCGGGGCCGTCCTCGGCGGCGGCCAGCGACTTCTCCAAACCGTGCTCGTAGAGCGTCTTCAGTGCCTTGCGGGACCTTTTCTCGAGATCGGCAAAGGCCACGCGGTCTTCGATCAGGACTCGTGCCTTGGCGTCGAGATCGGCCTCCCTCGCCTTCGCCTTCTCCTCCAGCTCTTCCAACCGATTGCGCTTGGCGGCCTGCGCCCTCCCCAACTCAGCCAGCTCAGCATCACGGTTCTTGATGGCGTCCTCCCGGGCCTTCATTTCCTCCTCCTTCGCTTGGTGGCAGCATGCTTCTTCGGCATGCTTGGAGCGCAGGCCCTGCAGCTCGTCCTCCGGCACCTGGCAGCGGTCGCGGGTGACCTTGGCGTCTTTCAATGCCATCTCATGATGGGCTGCGGCATTGGCGGCACTCTGCTTATCCTTCTCAGAAGCCGCAGAGACCTAGCCCAGCGCCGCGCGAACCGCCAAGTCAGAATGGAGCCAGCCTGAGGCCAGCTCCAGGCGCCCGGCCACAACGCGTGGGTCTGCGCCCAGGAGATCCGCCTGTAACCGGGTCATCTCCGAGAGAGCATGTTCCAGAGTGGCAGCAGGAGCAGAAGAACTTGGGAGTGGAGGTGCAGCAGTGGGAGGAGGCGACATCGTCACCAGGGCCTGGGAAACTGCAACTTCCGGAGCAGTTGGAACCTCATCGGCCGCGCCAAGCGTCGGCACTTCCGGAGGTAGCAGGGCCATGGGGGCTGGTTCCACGTGGAAATGCTCCTCTTGGCCCCGCGAGGACGACCGGGCTGGGGAGATGCGGGCGCTGCTACCCCCTTTCTCTGAGGAAGGAGGCACGGACGCCACATCCTCCTACCTTTTCTTCGCAGAAGACATCGGCCTGATCAACCAAGGGCCAGCATCAGGAAATGACGAGTACAAACAGAGACAAGGCGAAGCTTGAGACACTTACTGATCCACCGCGACATACTTCCGCTTAGGAAGCCTGAAGCCTGACAGCATCGGTACGGAGGCGGCATCGCGAGGCACCAACGACGGCCTACCCCTTGTCGGGATGGGGGGCTGCTCCCTCTCCCTTTGGCGTGTGTCGGCCTCGGCATCATCAGGGAGGGCGTGGAGGATCTCGGCCTTGCTCAGAGGGGAAGTCTCCCCCACCTCTTCCAGAGTCTTCTCTGGGTCCTCCTCCTCTTCCCCCTCCCCGCGGGGCTCGTTAGAAGACACCTCCACTGGTTTCGGTGCCACGAGGGCTCCCAGGAGCGTCGGCGGCACCAATCCACGCGCGTCAAAGGTCGGCCTAGAGGCGACGAATCCCTCCCGATCCCTGCGTTGGAACAGGGGGACGAAGGCGCTTGGTGGGTACTCCTGGTTGTCCCCAACTATGAGGCGCAGAACAGCGGCCAATTCATCGTCAGGCAGGGCCCCCGGCCTCAGGCGGGTCTTATTTCCCTCTTCTTCAAGCTCCACAGGGGGCGTGCACGCGCCTGGAGTGGGGCTACTCGCAGTGTCAAGAACTCCCTCAGAAGCATGACCCCCGTAACCTTCACCGCCCTCGCGTTGCCCAGCTTTAGGTCGGTCACCATTTTCCCCAACACAGATGATGCCCGCTCATCAGCAAGCTCTGCCCTGGGCCACCCCCCATGGAAAGAGGGCATCGCCGTAGGCAGCACCAAACGCGGATCGGTGCACTTGGCGTCCATCATGACCCATTTAGATCGAATGTTGTCGGCCCTCTTCCCGGTGCTCGAGATCGAGTTGGCCTTGCCGGATGCGACGAAGTTAGCGCATCCGTAGATGTGACCCTCGCTGACACGGAGGAAGAAGAAATGGCGCAGGAGCGCCACGGACGGCATCACGCCCAGGTACACCTCACAGTAGTAGGCGAAGATGGACAGGAGGAGGACAGAGTTGGGATGAAGATGCAACGTCTGCAGCCCATAGTGGTCAAGGACTTCGTAAAAGAAATCGGAGAAGGGAGGAACCAACCCGACGGCGACACTGCTTGAGAAGAAGGGGAAGAAGGTGCTTTCCTCGGGCTCCGGCACGTCGGAGGCAAGCCGGAGCTTGGTCTCCCCCCACTCATTGCTTTCGCCCGCCGTCAGCAGGCGCACGAAGGCGAGGCTCTTCTGCGTGACGGTGGGCGCCTCAAGGGCTGGCTCATACCAAGCCGGCGCTGAGGAAGCCTTGGCCTTGCGCGGCGCCATGGATCGCATCTACGGGATGAGATCGGAGCGGATCTAGAGATAGCGGTGGCGGAGAGCAAGGAAGGGGGTCTGGAGCAAGGCGGGGAAGAAGCAATGAAGGCAAGTGCTGCTTGCGCTAGCCTTTTGTCAGGGCAAGCAGTTGCCAAGGCAGCGTGGGGAAGCGGAGACGCCCACGCCCAATCAACCACCACACATCAACCGAGGCCGCATGCTTTTGGGGGCCCGCAGTGCTTCGTACTTGGCCCTTGGCTTCGCCGCGAAGCCAAGCCCGAGCGCACCTTGGGCCCGGGGGCTACTGACGGTGTTCTGGGAACGGGGGTCCCCAAACTTGCCTGTCTACGGTCCGCGGCGTGGCTAAGCCAGCAGGTCATACGACCCATCTTCATCAACAAGGCATCCAAGACCCTCGCGAGGGGCCAAGCATGAGACCTCCTCTGGAGTGGCCTAGTCGGGCAGGCTCGCGGGGAGCGGAGGTATCAAGGCGATGCAAACCTCATGAGGCTCTCATGACGTGAGCCGTGACAATCGACACCAGGCGGGCGCCAGCGTGCACAGCGTCCTTGTTTCCTCTTTGGTGCTAAGGAGGCCAGCACAGGCGAGGAGTACCGAGGCATCAGGCAAAGGTTGCCATATCAGTGCAACAATACCAAGACCAGAAGGACGGCAAGACGGAGGTCATCGTGGAGCCCAAGATGGCGTCACCACCAGAGCCTTTCGCAGGCAGAGACCACCTTTGTCGGGATGGCTTGTACTAGTTGTCCCCCTTCAAATTTGCCCGCCATTGTTGGCTCCCTTCCCGCTCAATATTTGGGAAGAGGACCAGGGCCTATATAAGTAGAGCTAGCCACCACAATAGGAGGGAGGGCAGTTCATCCAGCACTCACACACACAAGTTAGCCAAGCACAAGAACACCTCAACCTAAGGAGGCCGTTCTTCCCCTTGTATTGTTCATCATTAGCCCAAGAGGCAATCCACCACCACCACACTGGAGTAGGGTATTACACCACAACGGTGGCCCGAACCAGTATAAATCTTATGTCTTTCTGTGTTGCGAGTTCATCGAGTTTGTCCGCGAGATCTTAGCGAGCTAGGGCGTAGATCGGTGGGAGGAAAAGACTTCGCGCGCACCCCAGTGTTCAAACCTTAAGGGTTTGCCGGAACCCCACATCCGACACCACCCCACGTCAACTTTAGCCATTAGGCATGTTGCGGTCCTAGTGAGTCGCTCTGAAAAGTTGATCACATAGAGACCGTTTTCGACATGCCCAACAAAGGCTACTTTAAGGGTCTTGCTCCACAAGAGGGCCACGGTATCAACATCAAAGAAAGTGGCAAAACCCATGAGTGCTAGTTGACAAACGGAAAGTAAATTGTATGCAAGGGACTCAACAAGCATGACCTTCTCGATCATAAGATCATGAGAAATGACAACCTTTCCCAGTCCCAATACCTTAGAGGACGAGGCGTCACCCCACTCGACGTTGGTGGGCATGGATGTAATCTTTTGCACGTCCACCACCAAGTCCTTGCTTCCGGTCATATGATTAGTAGCTCCACTATAGAGCAACCATGAACCCCCACTGGAAGCAAACACCTACAAGAGATCAATGCTTGGTTTTAGGTACCCATTTTGTAATGGGTCCTTTGATGTTAGTAACAAGGGTCTTAGGAACCCAAATAGACCATTCAATGTACTCATAAGGAGAACCAACAAATTTGGCATAAACATGCCCATCTCTAGCACGGCACAACACATAAGAAGGGTTAAAGTCGCCGGCTTTGTTGGGAAGGGAAGCGTTGCCCTTCTTGGCACCACTACCCCTCACGGTGTTCTTCTCCTTCTCCTTAGTAGCACGCTCTCCCTCCTTCACAAAGGTTTGCTTGAGAGGAGGTCGTTTGGCTTCTTCTTGTTGTTCTTGGACTTGGGCATGTACCCAATCCCTTCCTTGGCCACAACTCCCTTTTGGTTGGTCAAAAGGTCATTGAGGTTCTTCTTGCCTTGTATGCAAGACACAAAACCTTTCTCAAGTTGCACCTTTAACTTAGAGTTCTCCTCAACAAGATTCACATGCTCACAACATGGGTTAGTAGCATTTGCATTATCAATTAACATCATACAAGGAAAAGTGGCTTTCTCCTTGGTTAGCTTTACTTGAAGTTGATCATGAGACTCTTTGAGGCTAGCATGAGCACTCTTCAAGACCTTGTGAGCCTTGTTAAGTAGGTCAAACTCCTCTTTGAGTCTAGCAAGATCAACCCCAAGCTTGGCCTTCTCGGAGTTTAGCACACGAGAAACAACAAGACCATGATCAAAATCTTTCTTTAACTTAGCGTGATCAACGTTGTGTGACTCCTCAAGAGCCAAACGAAGACCACGCTCTTCCTCAAGAGCATTGGAAAGATCCGAAATCTCATTGGCATAGTCATGACTATGCCCCTCCATCTTGGAGATAGTATCTTCGTGAGCCTCGATCATGTCATTGGCTTCACCAAGTTGTTCCAAGAGAGCAACGAAATGCTTCTTGGATTTACCCTTGAGTTTACTTATAAAGGACCCAAACTCATTTTCCTCCACACTAGATCCCTCATATTCATCAATGCAATCCATCAAGGAAGGATTATTAATGATGGTAGTTTTGATGTTGGGGGTTACCTTGTTGGTGGCTTTAGCCATGAGGCACTTGGCGGTGATGTTCTCATTGGGTGAGTCACAGAGAGACACTCGTGGAGTTGTTGCAATGGCACCGGAGGTCATGGCAACCGACTCACCATCTTCATCATCATCATCCTCATGGTACTCTTCTTGAACCACCAACGCCTTGTGAGGGGTCTTCTTGGTGAAGTTGCACTTGTTTGGGAAAGACTTGGTTTTGTCCTTTCGGATGAGCTTGCCACCATTGTCTTCCCTCTTCTCATACGGGCACTCCGCAACAAAATGGCTCACATTTCCACAATTATAGCAAGTCCTCACACGTTGCTTGCTCTTCGTGCCACTTGAGTTGTTCTTGTTGAAGTTTGACCTTGAGTTTTTCTTGCTCCAAAATTGCCTTGAAGCAAGTGTCATGTGTTCATGGTAGGCATACTTTGTATCTTTGGGGTTGCTTTCCTCTTCTTCCTCTTCTTCTTCTTCTTCTTAAACACAAACCTTGGCCTTCAATGCAAGGTTGGGTTTCTTTGCCCTTTGAGAGCGAAGCACCGCATTGTCGGCGGTCTTGTCCAAGATGCTCATAGCCACAAACTCATCCAACACTTCACTTGAGGACAAGGTGTGGAAGTCTGGCCTTTGACGAATGACGGAGGACATAGCCTTATGGTAAGGCATCATTGCCTTGAGGAATTTGCGCTTGATCCAATTGTCATCCGTGTCCTTGCTCCCATGATCTTGGAGTGAAACCGCGAGTTTGGTTACTCTTTGATAAAGCTCACGAGGTTCTTCATCTTCCTTCGTTGCAAACTCATCGGCTTCATCTTGCACCACTTCATAGTTGGAGCGTTGAATGCTTGCGCTTCCCCGGTAGAGAGAAACAACTTGGTGCCATGCATCTTTGGCTATGGCGCAGGGCCGGAGGTGAGGAAGATCTTCGGGTGGAATTGCATCTTGGATGATGAAGAGAGCATTCTCATTGAATTGATTATCCGCAGCTTCTCTTGGAGTGAAGTTTCTTCGGTCATGTGGATAGAAACCTTCTTCAATGATTCTCCAAAGATTAGTATTCACATGATTTAAATGACACTTAAACCGATAGACCCAAGAATCAAAATCCTCATTTTTCACAATCTTAGGGGGAGGACTGGCATGATTCAAATGAGTGGAAGGAATTGGTCCACCATAAACAAGTGGTGGTTCCACATGGGCAAAGATGCCGGTGCCATTTTTACCACTAGAAGAAGGAGCCTTTTCTCTAGTAGCTTCCTCCTTGTCGGAGTTAGCATCTATCACCTTGTCAGTGGGATCACCCACTTTCAACGGTGCGGTGGATAGTTTAAGCCCTTCAATGAATTTAGTAAACATGCTTTCAACCTCGGTCGTCATGGAGGTTTTCAATGTCTCCAAGGCCACATTTAATTCCTCACGAGAGACCGAGGTTCCCCCATCGTCCGTAGACGAGATCGGATTCACATCAGAGTGCTCCTCCACACCGTCTACGGTGTCAACCATACTCTTCGGACGGCAAAGTCCTTAGAAAAGAGACGAGGCTCTGATACCAATTGAAACGATCGATATTGTTGACTAGAGGGGGGTGAATAGGCAACTAACAATTTTTAACTTTTCTTTACCAAATTAAACTTTGCATCAAAGTAGGTTGTCTAGACATGCAACTAGGTGAGCAACCTATATGATGCAACAACAAAAAGTACACAAGCAAGCAAAGGAAATAACACAAGTAAGCTTGCACAAGTAAAGGTACGAGATAACCAAGAGTGGAGCCTGTGGAGACGAGGATGTGTTACCGAAGTTCCTTCCTTTTGAGGGGAAGTACGTCTCCATTGGAGCGGTGTGGAGGCACAATGCTCCCCAAGAAGCCACTAGGGCCACCGTATTCTCCTCACGCCCTCAGACAATGCGAGACGTCGTGATTCCACTATTGGTGCCCTTGGAGGCGGCGACCGGACCTTTACAAACAAGGTTGGGGCAATCTCCACAACTTAATCGGAGGCTCCCAACAACACCACGGATCTTCACCACAATGGACTATGGCTCCGTGGTAACCTCAACCATCTAGGGTGCTCAAACACCCAAGAGTAACAAGATCCGCTAGGGATTAGTGGGGGAATCAAATTTCTCTTGGTGGAAGTGTAGATCGGATCCTTCTCAACCAATCCCGAGAAAATCAACAAGTTTGATTGGCTAGGGAGAGAGATCGGGCGAAAATAGAGCTTGGAGCATTAATGGAGCTTTTAGGGGAAGAGGTAAGTCAACTTTGGGGAAGAAGACCCCCATATATAGTGGGGGAAACAATCCAACCGTTACCCCCCTGAACAGCCCCGTAGAGGGCGGTACTACCGCTGAGGGAAGCGGTACTACCGCAGGGACTACGGTACTACCGCTCCCCCACGCGGTACTGCCGTTCGGACCCCTGCAAGGTACTACCGTGATGGTAGGGCGGTACTACCGCTCTCGAGCGGCACTACTGCATCTACTGTTGCTGCTTAGTGCCGCACAATCCAACATGAGAGGCGACCCCCTTGAATCGACGCGGTAGGAGCCCGGTGCCACCGCGGTACTATGACTGAGGACCCACGGGCGGTACTACCACTGCCGAGCGGTACTGCCGCCTATGGCTCTTGAGCGGTACTACCGCTGGGGACCGTGATACTACCGCTGGGACCCAAAACAAGCACAAGCAAGGGGAATGAGCTCTCCATTGAAGCGGAAAGGCTCAGAGGGTGTGAAAAGGATGTGTACGTGTTGATTCCACCCTAGCCTTACCAAAGCGGACCCCCTCTTGATAGTACGGTGCCTCCTACGAAACTTGTCCACCAAAATAGAAACGAAAGAGCTACACCATCTTGAATAACACTCCGAGGGGAAAGAAATCATCTCGTGCCAAAGGATGAAACTCTGAAATGCTCAAAGCACACGATTAGTCCGCAAACATGTTGTCATCAAGCACTAAAACTACATCGAGAGAGATATGCCTTAACACCTTGCAAGACCAATGATGGACGGCCGAACGACTCGCTCGAAATGGCCTCCCGCACGAGGACTCTTGCACCTTCTGCGATCAGGAAGAGGAGACGATGCAACATATCCTAGTGTGCTGCCCCTTCTCCCGCCAAATATGGCACGAGGTGCTTGGTTGGGTTCGCTCGATCGCCGACATTCCAAGCAGCGATGCTGACTTCTTCACCTAGTGGGAGACGTCCTATAACCGTTCACCATCCCCCACGCGCAAAGGTTTGGCCTCCCTTATCATCCTCATGGCCTGGTGGCTTTGGAAGCACCGGAATGCTTGCATATTCGACGGCGAGCAGCCCTCCATCACTCAGCTCTCCGACACCATACGAGACGAAGCGCGCATATGGGCCAAGGCCGGTGCCACCAGACTGCATAACATCATTCCCGAGAGATAGCTCTATTAGTTTCTGGGGCTGAGCAACCCCATGTCTGTTCTGCTCCTCGCTCGCTTCCTTGCCTTCTTGCGTACATGGCTTAGTGAGCTCTTCTAATCCCATGTTGTACAAACTCTTATCCTATCAATGAAAAGATACGCATCCTCTGCATATTCGCGAAAAAAATGTTACTCAAATAGGGGATTACAATGAATCTGAGTACAACCAGCTAGGAAAATAGACATGTAATTTATCCTCCTCTCATCTATGGCCTGCTTAGCACAACGATGCGCCCTTGCACAAAACAAACTCACAGCTCCCCGGCCCAATCCAATTGCAGCCTCTTTACCAAAGTTATTGAAGTATTTCTTCGAGCAGAGATTAATACCGTGAAAAAGGTGTTTGAAGAGATTTTATTGTAAGTCTTAGTCTTTTATAGAAATATGGTACATTTTTGGCGTGCTCTCAAAAAATCTTAATCATAGGAGTTACTTTTTATTTTCTTGGATCTTAGGTCCAAATCATTATACCTGTAATTGTTATGAGTATGAATAAAATTACAGGTGTTTCTAAAAAAAGCTAGTATGCCAACCCAAAAGCTCCTTGATTTCATGGCAAAGGGTTGCGACAGCCAGCCGATCTCTGGAGATTCAGAGTTGCGCATATTAAGCACCTAGCATCACTTTCAGTGCAAATCCTTGTGCATACCAGATCTTGCAAGTTGGATTCCGTCGGGAATGGCGTACATCTTCATCATGGCTTGAGCGCTAGCCTCAAACCGTTACCAAACTACCTGCGCCCATACAAACTTCCCGTCAAAGCCTCCAACAACAAGTCTAGTTCAAAGAATGAAGCGTCGACATTGATTTTCAGGGTTCCCCTTTCTGGTGCTTGCCAACGAGCAGTCTTGTTCTTAAAGCAACTTCAACACAGTGACCCAAACAGACGCGGATTTTGTTCGCCTTTGGTTCATTTGGGTCGGCCGAGTGCACGTATGTGTTTGTTTTTTCGTTTGGGTCAGCTGGTGCGCCCAACTGTGGTAACATCAACAACGTTTGTACCGGGGAGACTCATCACGGATAATGTCCTTGTGGCATATGAGTGTGTACACGCGATCAGAACACGTAAACGGAAGAAACCTTTGTGTGATGTAAAGTTGGACATGACTAAGACGTATGACAGAGTTGAGTGGGTGTTCCTCGAACAGATGTTGGCCAAGTTTGGTTTTGCGGCGGGTTGGATCACGATGGTGATGAGGTGTGTGACGTCAGCCAAATTCACGGTGAAACTGAATGGTGGTCTCTCCAGAGGTTTTGTTCCTTCGAGGGGCCTTAGACAAGGTGACCCACTATCCCCGTATTTATTCTTGTTCTGTGTCGAGGGGTTTTCAGCCATGTTGAAGAAAGCTCAGGAAGAGGGTAGTATTAAAGGGGTGGGTTTTGGGAGCACTGGCCCCCAAGTCACACACCTCTTGTTTGCAGATGATAGTATTATGTTTATGCAGGGCACTCTGGATAATGTTCAAGTGCTGAAGACCATCCTGGTCAGATATGAGGCAGCATCAGGGCAGAAAGTTAACCTTCAAAAGTCGTCTATTTTCTTTGGAAAAGGATGTGGACAGCAACAAAAAGATGTCCTGAAGCAGACTATTGGCATTGAACAAGAAGCTCTTAGTGATAGATATTTGGGACTCCCAACAGTGGTGGGGAGACCCAAAGATGGCATGTTCAGATATGTCACAGAGTGCTCCAAGGGTAAGGTGACTGGATGGAAGGGACAAGGTCTTTCCAAGAAGGCAAGAGAAGTACTTGTGAAATCTGTCTTATAGGCGACTCCTACTTTTACCATGAGTTGTTTCCACCTCTCAAAGAAGGTGTGCCAGAACCTGACTTCAATCTCCTCAAAATTCTGGTGGGGTGCAATGAATGGTGAAAGGAAAGTGCATTGGATCACATGGGATAAGATGTGCCACTCTAAACGAACCTGTGGTATGGGCTTCCGTGACCCTGAGGCTTTTAACCAAGCGTTATTACCAAAGCAGGCATGGAGGATTCTCCAAGTGCCGGACTCTCTTTGTGACAGGGTACTTCGTGCTCGCTATTCAATGACACTTCTATCATGAATGCCACCTGCCCGTCGGGTGGATCATACACATTCCGGAGCATTCTTCATGGGAGAGATCTGCTATGGGAAGGTATTATATGGCGCATCGGAGATGGTTCAACAGTGAACATTCACCATGACCCATGGATCCCGCGCCAAGGATCGTTGTTGCCACTGGGCACAGATTATTCCCAAGGCGTGATGAAGGTGGCTCATCTTCTGGACCATACGGGCACTACATGGGATGACGCCAAGCTACACGAGATGTTCTCGATGGACGACGCTGCTGACATAAAATAGATCGATGTAGGTGGCCCGGGTGTGCAGGACTATATGGCGTGGAACTTCACAAAAGATGGCGTTTTTACGGTGAGATCAGCATACCATCTGAGAATGGCGCTGAATGATGCAAAGCAAAGCCGGTCGGGTCCTTCTTCTTCTATTGCGACTCATAGGGGGTGGCTGTCACTTTGGGATACATCGGCGCCAGGCAAAGCTAAAATTCACATGTGGAGGCTCATGAAGAATGGTCTGGCCATGGGAGCTGAACTTCTACGTCGCAGAATCAAGGCCGGTGTGTTCTGTGTTGCGTGTGGACGTGAAGAATCTGGTTACCATAGATTTTTGGGGTGTCCTCACTCCATGTGCTTCTGGAAGCGACTTGGCTCGATATTGGGAGTCTCGGTGGCGATCCCACCGTGCAACTTTGACTCCCAGAGCAGGTTGGCTAGTTGGTTGCTGGAATGGTTTGCACAGGCGCCGGAGTTTGAGAAGTCTATAGTGATACAAGTTGTGTACTCTCTATGGCTTGCTCGAAATGAGGCGAGAGATGGACGGAAGTGTGACGCCCCAAGACCCGGAGCTTCAGATGCCTTCCAGGGTATCCGGGTTTCATCGTGTGATTTGTTTGGTTCATTGCATTCATCATTGCATCATGTGCATTGCATCTTGTCATCATGCCATCATGTCATTAATCTTTGCAACTCATATTAATAAAAAATATGGATCTTCGGTCCATTTAAATCGAGGGAATTCACATGGTGTTTCTCTTTATAACATATCCTCCCAATATTTAGGGAGCTATATAAAAACCATTCCATTAATTTGGAATCACCATAACACACTTACAGCTAAGTTCCATGCATTTTTCCTTCTCAACTCTTGGTCTCTATCTTTGCCATATATCCTTTCTTTTTCTGGAGCTCCACCAAAAATCCGAACATTTTTGGACCTTCCTAACCCTCACTTCCTATTCAAACCATTTGATTTTAAATCAAATGAGTTTGAATTTAAAACTTTCAAAAATG
The DNA here is from genome assembly GCF_002162155.2 of Triticum dicoccoides. Lineage (NCBI taxonomy): Eukaryota > Viridiplantae > Streptophyta > Magnoliopsida > Poales > Poaceae > Triticum > Triticum dicoccoides. The sequence continues at coordinate 632,090,303 of NC_041384.1, read as the reverse complement.
CCCACTCCATTTTTCTTGGAACATGCGCATTTTTGCGAGTCCGTGTAAATTATCCTCATGCCCAGATTCCATCCCTAACTTCTCTTTCTTTTCTTTCTCTTTTTCTGTTTTGTTTTTAAATGGAAAAGGAGAATTTAGAGAAAGAGAGAGAGGGAGAGAAAACTTGCAGCCCAGTCGGCCTCAGAGCCCGGCCAGGCAGGCCCATCTACGCCTAGGCGCCTCCCTCTCCACTGGGCTTCCCAAGGCCTCCCGCAGGCCCAGTCAAACCTACCCTATTAACCCTAGCCGCTCGCACGGGCGCTCGCCCGATCCACCCCCATCGCCTCTCGTTCCCATCCGCCGCCACTCACACCCGCTTGCATCGAGCCAGGGGAAGCCCTGCTCGATCCCCTCCTTCCTCGACGCACCATCAGAGAGGGAGAGCAGCGCCGCTCTTCCCCGATCCTCGTCTCTCCCTCATCTCCCTCGAAACCCTCCCATGGCGCTGCACCATTGCCCCGAGCTCGCGACTTCTCCGCTCCTCCTTCCATGCCCCAGTGCTGCGCCACTGCATCCTTGCTGCGCGTCGTGCCCGAGGCCCCGCGAGCCTCCCCACTCGTCCGCCGTGTCTCCTCCCCTCTGCCTCGTCTCCCCATCCATGGCGCCCCTTCTCTTCCTCCGCCTGGTGCATGCGAAGCCGCACGCCCCTCGTCTCTCCGTCACCATGGCCTGGCGCCCGCGCTCCTGCTGCTTCGTCGCCGCCCCACGCTCAAGCTCCCCTGCTGCGAGCCTCGTCGCCCCTGCGTCGCGCGAGTCGCCGAGCCCCTGCCTCCCCTACGACCCAGTCGGGCCGTCGCTGCATCCTCTGCAGCAACCGCTCGCCTCCTCTGCATCCTCTGCATCGCGTGGTAGGACGCCTCGTTCCAGGGTAGCCGTCGCCATGCCAAGTCCTCCGGGCCCCTGTGCCCGACGCCACTCGGTTGTTGCTGCTGCTAGATTATGGCCACCCTCGACCCCTGGTTCGGTCAAGCCTTGTACAGGAAAGAAGAGGATGGAAGACCACTGTGGATGTGTGCCTAGAGCCACTCGGATTCGTCAAGATCGTCAAGACCTCCTCCTGTACACAAGTACCACACCGGCAAGATCGACTACATGGACGCCAAGTACCCTGGACCGCCAAATTCGTCTACCGCCATCAAGTTAACAAATATCGTCGCTGAAGACCCGGGTTGCAAAAACGCCAAGCTCCTCTCCGCCGTGAACCACTACTTCCGCAACGCGTCCTGAACGACTACTGACGCCTTGGGTTTCATCAAGTTCCCCTACGACCCGTGTACGACTGCGGGAATACCACCAAGTATCCTTTCGGATCACCAAGTTCGCTACCATCGTCGTGAACCGCTTTCGGAACGTGTATCACTACGCCCGGAGACCACGGATCTGTGAAGTTCTGCTACCATCGTCGTGGACCCGACAAGTTCGCGAGTACAACTACTTCCTCTACGACCCGCGAGAACTGCTACATTCACTATCGTCGCGAGAACGTCTACTTCCTTCGACGAACTTGATCTGTTCCAAAACGCACGCTTCGAAAGTATAACCGCCGGAACGCGCCCGTGGACCGCATGCCTGTGATGTGTTGTATGAGTTGCATCATATGTTTGCGCCATCTCCGAGTTGTCACTTGCTCGGTCCTCCTCGTTTGCCGCTAACCCGTGGACACCCGGGTACCGGGATCACCCCACCATCTTGCATGACACGCTCACATCACATTTCCTTTTGCATCGGTATCTCCATGAGTTACCGGAACCGATATGTTGTCGTGGCATCATTTTTGAATTCGTTGCCGTGGCACCCCTTCCGTTACCGCCACGGTGACAAATGCTTCATAATATGCTTGGCAACATTTTCTTTAAAACTTGCATAAAACTTGCACATGTCATTCGCATCATGATAATAACATTTAAATGTTTAAAATTGTTGTTGCACCAAATTGATAATTGCATATGGGGATTTACCGGATTTGTTGTTTGTTATATCCGGCCCCATTTAAATTGTTTACATAGTATAGTTTTATTATGCTTCACCCTCTTGCCATGTTAATCAACATTTAATCTTGTTGGGTACATAAACGAGAGAGAACTAAATAAGTCATGTGGTGTTTTTTTAATATGCAACTTCGTTGCATATTGAGCTCCACTTAACTTGTAGTGTTGTTTGTTGCACTTTACCGTGCCATGCTTCATTAAACCGGACATGCATCATACTTGGTTGTGCATCATGCCATGAGTATGTGGTGGTTGTTTACTATGTTGTGTGCTTCTTTCCGGTGTTGCTTCTTCGGGTTGGTTCCGACAATGTCGCGTTTGTGAGGAACCGTTCGACTACGTCCGCTTGTCTTCTTCATGGACTCGTTCTTCTTCCTTGCGGGATCTCAGGCAACATGACCATACCCTCAAAATCACTTCTATCTTTGCTTGCTAGTTGCTCACACTTTTGCTATGCCTATGCTGCGATACCTACCACTTGCTTATCATGCCTCCCATATTGTTATACCAAGCCTCTAACCCACCTTGTCCTAGCAAACCATTGTTTGGCTATGTTACCGCTTTGCTCAGCCCCTCTTATAGTGTTGTTAGTTGCAGGTGAAGATTGGAGCTTGTTCATTGTTGGAACATGGATATTTTGTTGGGATATCACAATATCTCTTATTTAATTAATGCATCTATATACTTGGTAAAGGGTGGAAGGCTCGGCCTTATGCCTGGTGTTTTGTTCCACTCTTGCCGCCCTAGTTTCCGTCATATCGGTGTTATGTTCCCGGATTTTGCGTTCCTTACGCGGTTGGGTTATAATGGGATCTCCTTGACAGTTCGCCTTGAATAAAACTCCTCCAGCAATGCCCAACATTGGTTTTACCATTCGACACCTAGCCTTTTCTTTCCCTTGGGTAGGCCTGCCCAAGGGTCATCTTTATTTTACC
>NC_041384.1:632075487-632087198 GCF_002162155.2 Triticum dicoccoides | reverse complement strand
CGGGGCCAGTGCTCCTCTGAGTGTTGGTCCGAACTGGGCAGCCTGCGGGGCCACCTCGGGGCAACTTGAGGGTTGGTTTTACTTGTAGCTTGACCTATCTGAGTGTGCCCTGAGAACGAGATATGTGCAGCTCCTATCGGGATTTGTCGGCACATTCAGGCGGTGTTGCTGGACTTGTTTTACCATTGTCGAGGATGTCTTGTAACCAGGATTCCGAGTCTGATCGTGTCTTCCCACTAGAAGGAATATCCTTCGTTGACAGTGAGAGCTTGTGATGGGCTAAGTTGGGACACCCCTGCAGGGATTTGAACTTTCGAAAGCCGTGCCCACGGTTATGGGCAGATGGGAATTTGTTAATGTCCGGTTGTAGAAAACCTGAAGTTGTCCTTAATTAAAATGCACCAACCGCGTGTGTAACCGTGACGGTCTCTTCTCGGCGGAGTCCGGGAAGTGAACACGGTGTTGGAGTTATGCTTGACGTAGGTTGTTCTAGGATCACTTCTTGATCATAGTTCGTCGACCATGCTTTTGCCTTCTCTTCTCGCTCTCATTTGCGTATGTTAGCCACCATATATGCTAGTCGCTTGCTGCAGCTCGACCTCATACCTTTTACCCTTCCTATAAGCTTAAATAGTCTTGATCGTGAGGGTGTGAGATTGCTGAGTCCCCGTGACTCACAGTTACTTCCAAAACCAGTTTGCAGGTGCCGATGAACTGTGCAGGTGACGCAACCAAGCTCAAGGAGGAGCTCGATGAAGATCTTGTTCTTTGTGTTATTTCGTTCTAGTTGATCAGTAGTGGAGCCCAGTCGGGACGATCGGGGATCTGTGTAGCTTTTGGGGTAGTCTTCTTTTAGTTTGGTTCCGTAGTCGGACCTTGTTTGTATCTGGATGATGTAATGCTTTATTCTTGTAATTGTGTGAAGTGGCGATTGTAAGCCAACTATGTATTTCTTTCCCTTTATGTATTACATGGGTTGTTTGCGAAGATTACCTCACTTGCGACATTGCTTTCAATGCGGTTATGCCTCTAAGTTGTGCTTCGACACGTAGGAGATATAGCCGCATCGAGGGCGTTACAAGTTGGTATTAGAGCCTTCCCCGACTTAGGAGCCCCCTGCTTGATCGAATCGTTGGCGTTGTTGAGTCTAGAAAAATGTTTTTGAGTCATTTAGGATTATATATATCGGAGAGTCAGGAATTCTTTTTACTCCTCAGTCCCTTCGTTGCTCTGGTGAGACATCCTGACATAGAGTTTTGACTCTTCTCTTCTAAAAATTTCACTAATTTTTTTTAGGACCACGCGGGTATCTTGGAATCGTTCCGATGGTTTTGTGACGAGAACATTATTCTTGGTGCCTCTTGTCATTTAGGGGTTGTGGCAGTGTCCCGAGGAGTTGAGCTCCGAGGTGTTGTCGTCACAATTTTATCGTTGCAGTTCTGGAATACCGGAGTTTAGTTTCACCGACATCGAAAATCTCTTTTATGCAGTTGTTGGTGAGATAACCTCGACGCCACCCAGTACTGGGGCGGGAGTTCGGGAGTATTGCCATAACTCGTATAACGGATGCTTTTCGAAGGTTGAGGTAGATGATTTCTGAAGGTTTCTTGGTTATGTGTTGAAGGATGGATACAGCTGGATGTAGGATTTGTTAGTTTGGGTGAGATATTATGCTTCCCCTGTATCCCCAACACCTGATTGCATAACTGGGAAAATTTCGGGGGTTTATAAGTGGGAATTCAAGTAGATCTTAGGATATCTTTCCGACGGATGTATGATATGAAATTGGGGTTTGACGTCTAGTGGTCCGCCTATCCATGGTTGGTTTTACAGTGGTCTCGTTGTGTCTTAAAGAGTCCTTGGCTATGCCAACTCGGGGACGCTTCGTATTTCATGTGCACTGCCTTGTACATGATGGTGCTGTATGATCGAGCCCGTGTAGGCCCCACCACGAAAACTTCGGACAAAATCTCTATCATATGTTTGTTCCGGCTTATTTTGCAAGCCAATCTTTGTTTTGTTTTGAGTTGTGGTATTAGAGTTGTTTCAAAGTCAAATGTTGATTCCATACCTTCCCCAAATGGTGTTCTCATACTCCGATGTGAATACCAATCCTTCTTGATCATCAAGATTGTTTTGTCAATCCTTTTTAACCGGCGTGCCTCTCTTCAAGTGGATCCGATCATTTCAACATTTGCAAGACCAAGTATTAGTTCTTCTCAACAATGTTTGTTTCATCCATCTCCAAGTTGCTTTTGTTTTTCCCGCCCTCCCTCCCTTGTTTCCTTCAAGGACTCAGAATTCTTAATCACTTATCATGTTATTGATGTGAAGCCTCTCCATTTTTTCCGTCAATGCTCTTATCCGGTGATTCTCAGAAAGATTCTAACGGAGCTTCAAGTTCATCGTTCTTCGTTCTTTTCTTCTCCGGTGGATTCAAGTCAAGTTTTGTTGATCATACATTTTTCCTCGTTTCAATGCTTTCTCATGCCGGTGCACCTCATTATCATTCAACTTCTCGCTATTTATTATTCCGGAGTGCTAAAGATATCTCGAAGATTCGTGTTTCCACTCTACATTCGTTCAAGCTCTTTCGAGGATGTTCCCTCATTCAAGTCATTTAATTCAACCGGTGCTTTCTCTCTTTTGAACCGTTCAACTGTGTATCTTTTGAGTGGGCCCTAACCCACAGGTCTTTTCCCAGAATCTTACCTGACTCTTCTTATTTTACCGGAGCTATTCTCAAATCTTTCAAAGTTTGACATAAGAATGAATTATCATCAGTCAAATGCCTTTCTCCAAGATCTTTCAAATTATTTTCATCGTTGGCTCTACCTCTTCGCTTTTGATTCTTCCGGAGTGTCTAAACGATTCATGGTTGTGTTTCTCATTGTCTTTCTAGGATTTTGAAGACCGAAGAAGAGTTTTTCCTCCATATCTTATCCGTTCTCTCAAAGATTCGTGGTTCTAGCTTGATTGACATCCTCTTACAATTGTTTTCGATTGTGATAATTCTTTTCACCCTTCTGGAGTAATTCAGGAGTCTTTTCAGTTTGATTCTCCGAAGCCCAGCATTTCAGAAGACTTATTCATTCTCAGCTTTCAGCTATCATTCTCCAAATCTTACCGGTGCTTCGTTCAAGTGATCTCTAATCAGTTCATGATCCCTTCATTCTCATGTATCAAGATTGTCTCAAGTATCATCATTCGTTCTCTAATTCTTACCGGTGATTCATCCCTTTTCTTCATTCATTTTCAATTCTTATGGAGGTTCTTCAAAGATTTCTTTTCCTTCATTATCATATCAATTTATTCGTTGTTTCAATCCTTCAGGTGGTTCGTGGAAGACTTTCTCAAGTTTGTGCTATATCTCTTCTAATCCTTTCTACAAGGATAAGTAGTATGCCAAATCCTTTGTTGGTCATCAATTTAATTGGTGAAGGATACGCATAACGTAATCCTTATTCTTGTTCATCTAAGTGATAAAGTCCTTCTTTCGGAGTTTGTTCATGATGAATAAATTCTTGATTTTCTTTTGTTCATCTTTTCTCTTCCTGGAGTTTCAAGATCTCTCATTTATCTTGTCGCAAGGCTCCATTTTATCATTTCAAGGCTTCACCTTATATTCTAAACTTCTCTTTCTTTTGCCATCCTTTTGATTACCGGAGTTCTTCATGGAGGCTCTACATGATGTTTCATGAAGGATTTAATTCCATCTCGAAGTTTTCATCGAGATTCTTTTCTAAGGAGCTCAAGCATTCTTCATCTTGCAATCCGAAGTGCAATTGTTCCCCCTTATCTTTTGAGATGGTGTTATGTCTTTCTTGACAATGTCCCTTCATGTTTCATGATTCGCAAGTTGTCAAGTATGAGATATTTTAAACCCATCAATTTCTTCGAGCATGAGCTCTTCTCAATCCATCAACCTCTTCATTGAAGTTATCTTGGATTATATTTCACCTAAAGCTTTCCCTAAGGACTGTTGCTAATTATGGTGCTTATAAATGACCCAAGTTCTTCTTTTATCCTCCCGGTGAAATAGCTTCCCGTATTCTTGTTGATATCAATCCAATCCATTGTTTTCGTTAGTGGCAGAATTTCACCTCATAATTTTGAGATGTCTTCTATAAGTCCATATCAAGTTTATTCTTTTCGTTGTTGGTTTTTCCAACAACTCCGTTCTAGTATTTGTTGTAAGTGTGCTCTCTCAAGATCGTGTTCCCCTTCGTTCATTCCATTCCATTCTTACTTTTGTTCCGGAGGCATTGTGATGTTGCTCTCTTCAACCCATCTTCTTGTTTTGTCAGGATCGTGTTCTTTTCTTGGTTTATCCATTTAACCGGAGTGTTGTGCCTTTTTGCTCAAGTTCTTTTCGCCTTATCAAGCCTTGCATCTCTTTTCAACCAGAGTGCTGCCCGAATTTGTTCTTCCTTGTTCCTCTTTTCTAACGGAGTGTTTTCAAGTTCGTTCACCTCCATTGTATTCTTTTCTCGAAATGGCTTAACCTTTTCAAGGGTCTTTGGTTTCACTCGTTTGTCAAAGAAGCAACTTAGTTTTACCTCTTCTCATTCTCTTCTGTTGTCCCTCCGGTGCCATTCTAGATCTCGGGACGAGATCCTCTCGTAGTGGTGGAGTGTTGTGACGCCCCAAGACCCAGAGCTTCAGATGCCTTCCAGGGTTTCTGGGTTTCATCGTGTGATTTGTTTGGTTCATTGCATTCATCATTGCATCATGTGCATTGCATCTTGTCATCATGCCATCATGTCATTAATCTTTGCAACTCATATTAATAAACCATATGGATCTTCGGTCCATTTAAATCGAGGGAATTCACATGGTGTTTCTCTTTATAACATATCCTCCCAATATTTAGGGAGCTATATAAAAACCATTCCATTAATTTGGAATCACCATAACACACTTACAGCTAAGTTCCATGCATTTTCCTTCTCAACTCTTGGTCTCTATCTTTGCCATATATCCTTTCTTTTTCCGGAGCTCCACCAAAAAGCCGAACATTTTTGGACCTTCCTAACCCTCACTTCCTATTCAAACCATTTGATTTTAAATCAAATGAGTTTGAATTTAAAACTTTCAAAAATGCCCACTCCATTTTTCTTGGAACATGCGCATTTTTGCGAGTCCGTGTAAATTATCCCCATGCCCAGATTACATCCCTAACTTCTCTTTCTTTTCTTTCTCTTTTTTTGTTTTGTTTTTAAATGGAAAAGGAGAATTTAGAAAAAGAGAGAGAGAGGGAGAGAAAACCTGCAGCCCAGCCGGCCTCAGAGCCCAGCCAGACAGGCCCATCTGCGCCTAGGCGCCTCCCTCTCCACTAGGCCTCCCAAGGCCTCCCGCAGGCCCAGTCAAACCTACCCTCCTAACCCTAGCCGCTCGCACGGGCGCTCGCCCGATCCACCCCCATCGCCTCTCGTTCCCATCCACCGCCACCCACACCCGCTTGCATCGAGCCAGGGGAAGCCCTGCTCGATCCCCTCCTTCCTCGACGCACCATCAGAGAGGGAGAGCAGCGCCGCTCTTCCCCTATCCTCGTCTCTCCCTCATCTCCCTCGAAACCCTCCCATGGCGCTGCACCATTGCCCCGAGCTCGCGACTTCTCCGCTCCTCCTTCCATGCCCCAGCGCTGCGCCACTGCATCCTTGCTGCGCGTCGTGCCCGAGGCCCCGCGAGCCTCCCTGCTCGTCCGCCGTGCCTCCTCCCCTCTGCCTCGTCTCCCCATCCATGGCGCCCCTTCTCTTCCTCCGCCTGGTGCATGCGAAGCCGCACGCCCCTCGTCTCTCCGTCGACATGGCCTGGCGCCCGCGCTTCTGCTGCTTCGTCACCGCCCCACGCTCAAGCTCCTCCGCTGCGAGCCTCGTTGCCCCTGTGTCGCGCGAGTCGCCGAGCCCCTGCCTCCCCCTACGACCCAGTCGGGCCGCCGCTGCATCCTCTGCAGTGACCGCTCGCCTCCTCTGCACCCTCTGCGTCGCGTGGTAGGACGCCTCGTTCCAGGGTAGCCGTCGCCATGCCAAGTCCTCCGGGCCCCTGTGCCCGACGCCACTCGGTTGTTGCTGCTGCTAGATCATGGCCACCCTCGACCCCTGGTTCGGTCAAGCCTTGTACAGGAAAGAATAAGATGGAAGACCACTGTGGACGTGTGCCTAGAGCCACTCGGATTCGTCAAGATCGTCAAGACCTCCTCCTGTACACAAGTACCACACCGGCAAGATCGACTACATGGACGCCAAGTACCCTGGACCTCCAAATTCGTCTACCGCCATCAAGTGAACAAATACCGTCGCCGAAGACCCAGGTTGCAAAAACGCCAAGTTCCTCTCCGCCGTGAACCACTACTTCCACAACGCGTCCTGAACGACTACCGACGCCTTGGGTTTCATCAAGTTCCCTTACGACCCGTGTACGACTGCGGGAATACCACCAAGTACCTTTTTGGATCACCAAGTTCGCTACCATCATCGTGAACCGCTTTTGGAACGTGTATCACTACGCCCGGAGACCACGGATCTATGAAGTTCTGCTACCGTCGTCGTGGGCCCGACAAGTTCACGAGTACAGCTACTTCCTTTATGACCCGTGAGAACCGCTACTTTCACTATCGTCGCGAGAACGTCTACTTCCTTCGACGAACTTGATCCGTTCCAAAACGCACGCTTCGAAGGTATAACCGCCGGAACGCGCTCGTGGACCGCATGCCTGTGATGTGTTGTATGAGTTGCACCCTATGTTTGCATCGTGTTCGAGTTGTCACTTGCTCGGTCCTCCTCATTTTCCGCTAACCCGTGGATACCCGGGTACCGGGATCACCCCACCATCTTGCATGACACGCTCGCATCACATTTCCTTTTGCACCGGTATCTCCATGAGTTACCGGAACCGATATGTTGTCGTAGCATCATTTTCGGATTCGTTGCCGTGGCACCCCTTCCGTTTCCGCCACGGTGACAAATGCTTCATAATATGCTTGGCAACATTTTCTTTAAAACTTGCATAAAACCTGCACATGTCATTCGCGTCATGATAATAACATTTAAATGTTTAAAATTGTTGTTGCACCAAATTGATAATTGCATATGGGGATTTATCGGATTTGTTGTTTGTTATATCCGACCCCATTTAAATTGTTTAGATAGTATAGTTTTATTATGCTTCACCCTCTTGCCATGTTAATCAACTGTAACATCCCAAATTTTCAATTTGAAATGTTATACATTAGAGCATCATGCATATCATATTTTATTTTTGCATTTTGGTTGATCCTAGAAACTCTACGCAACTCAATGACCCACGGAGAGAGTTGGGGATTTCGTTATTTTCATATTTGAGTTCTCTCAAATTTTGAGAATAGGATCATTTGATTTTATTTATTTTATCATCAATTATTTCTATTACAAAAATATGAGAGAGGGAATAAAATGACTTTCCCAAAATAAAGAAATGTTGAGGATTTAATAATAAAATCTAATAAGATTTTATTTCGGAGTTTTTTCGATGTTTTATTTGAATTTAGGAAAAAAAAGTGCGTTTTTCAAAATTGCATTTAGATCCCAAATAAATGTTCACCTTGTGCGGCTTGATTTTAGAAGCCCGTGAAAATTTATTTCGGAATTTTTGGAGTCCGTTTAGTATTTCTTTTTATTTTTCTTCCTAGCGGAATAAAAAAAATGCAAACCGACTTAACGGGCCGTGTCCGACCTGGACACCGACCCGGGAGGCCTTTATAAGCCGAGGCCCGGCCCCGGGGGGAGAAACCCTAGCCAGCCCCAACCCTAGCCGCTCTAGCCGCCGCCGCCGCCAACGTTCGTCGACGCCGCCGCCGGATCTCGCCGCCGAGGTTCGTCGCGCCTCGTTTTCCATGCCGAAAAAAAAGAGAAAAAAAATTTGGCGTTCGTCGTTTTTCTTTTTCTCGGATTAAATCCGCGATTTTACTGATCGCGATTCCTGATCCGATTTTCGTTTTAGTTTAACTTTTCGCTCGTTTATCGGAATCAGGCGATTCAAGCGTCTAGGGATTCGTCTCGAAACCCTCTATCCGTTTAAGCAACTTAAACAAGATTTTGCTACTGTAAAATTTGCTCTAGATCCAGATTACAAGAACGAAGTGGTTTTCTTTCGCCGTTGGATTTTCGTTGCTTCATTCGATTTGATTCTTTTTGCCAACCGGAGTTCTTAAGTTGAACTTTCTGGTTAGATCTCTTATTTGAGTTTTATCTGTGCATTAGATGAGTACTTATTGTATGCTTGTTTGTTTGTCTGTGATAGAATACCCGGAGTGCGCCACCTGTTACTTCGAATCGTTAGGTTTCGCGGATCATCAGTGTGACACCCAGAGACCGATGTGCCAGGTGTCTTCCAGTTATTCGCTGTTGTTGCCTTGTCATTTGTTTGGTTCTTTGCATTCATCATTGCATCATGTGCATTGCATCATGTCATCATGCCATCATGTCATTTCTTTTCTTAACTCAACTAAATAAATGTCATGGACCTTTGATCCATTTAAACCGAGGGAATTCACCTGGTGACTTCTCTTTATAACATACCCTCCCGATAGTAGGGAGGTATTATAAATATTTCCATTCTTGTGGAGTTACCGTGACGCACTTGCAATGTAACTCTCAAGTCTTTTCTGTTTCGAGTTGCTCCTCAAACCTTGCCATATGTCCTTTCGTCATTCTCCGGAGCTCCACCTAAATTCTCAACATTTTTGGACACTTCCAAAACCTAGTCCTAGTTCAAACCCATTTGAATTAAATTCAAATGAGTTTGAATTTACATCTTCCAATCTTGGCCTTTTATATTTTCTCGAAACAAGCATATTTTTGTGAGTTCGGGAAAATTATCCCCATGTCCAAAAATCTTTTCCTAATCATCTCTTTCTTTTCCTCTCTTATTGTCTTTTCTGCTAAAGATTTGGAGGGAGAAGAGAGAGCCCAGCAGCCTGGCCGTTTTTCCTTTCCATTGGGCCGGCCTCCCAAGGCCCACTCCCTAGCTAACCCTAGCGCAGGAAGAGAGCCCATCTCCTCTCCCTCTCGATCCCATCTCTCCCTCGACCGCTTCCCGCACCGCCGCCTCTCCCTTCTTCCCTCCCAGCGCTCGATCACCTCGCGCTTCTCTCGATCCCGCACGTCTCCCCCTCCTCCTCTTGCGCCACCAGAGGAGACCCTCTCCTCGATCCTCACCCTCCCCTTGGCGCTGCCATGCCGGCCTGCGACGCCACCGCCGAGCTCCAAAAGGACCACACCGGCCTCTCCGCCTTCCTCGCCGTGCCTCTGCCTTCGGCCGTTGCCAGCGAGCAGCTCTCCTCCTTCGTCACTGGCGGGCGCCGCTCTTGCCAAGTCCCTCGTCCGGATCCGTCAAGCCCCGCCGCCTCCTACTGTTTTCTTCCCTCGCCGGAGCCGCGTCAAGTCACGTTGCTGCCCCGCTTCCCCGTCTTCGCCAGCGCACGTCGCCGCCCCGCCGCCCGCATGGCTCCAGCCTGCAGCCGCTGCTCCCTGCGTCGAGGAGTCGCCGCGCCAAGTCCCTGTGCCAGGCGCCTCCGCCTCTGCTCCGCTCCGCCTTGCTGCCCCGGCCTCGTCCTCGTCGCCTTGCCGCTCCATGCCCATCGTTGTACCTCCCCTGCTACTCCCTGCATCAGTCCTAGGGCCGACCCTCACCCCGTGGCCAAGCCGTGCTGTCGCCGCTGCTGCACCTCCAGCCTTTTGTCTTGCTTCTTTTTGGACCAACCAGAACGTCGCCAAGAACCGTACGCGGATGCTTCGTCTCCAGGATTTTCGCCAAGTACCTCTACATGCAAACTCGCCAAGTACGTGACCCGGAGGCGCCAAGTTTGACTATGAATGGCTGCACGTCCGACCCTATATTCGAACCTCAAGCGTCAAGTTCCACTACCGTTATCGCGAATCCGACAAGACCAAGTGTACGACTACAACGTGAACAAGTACCATGACAACCTCCGAAGAACTCGGTTTCACCAAGTCCCACTACCGTCGCCTCCGGAAGCCTCGGATCCGTCAAGTTCCTCGACGACAAGTGCATGACTATGCAGATTGTACCAAGTACCCCTTCGGGTTGACGAGATTGGCAAGTGCGAAACATCAAGTACCACGACGACCATCGACATGTACCCCTACACCGCACCGAAATGCCGAGTACCTCGCCGTGACCCCGAACATCTACGGAAACTTGTGTGAATAAGAACGTGAACGAATATCGTCGCCAAGATCGCTAGTACCACCACCATCGCCGAGGACCGATAGTACCACTACTTCCACTACCGTCGCCACGAGAAGGACTACTTCCCACAACAAACCATGAACGACTACTTCCGCTATGACTGTCCCGAGAACGTCTACTTCCCCTACACCGCATCGAACTCGAACCGCTCCGATAACGCACGCTTCGAAGGTATAACCCCGAGACGACCGCCCGTGAACGAATGCATGTGTGATGTATGAGATGCTCGTGCTTGCACCGTGCTCGAATTGTCGGTGCATGTTGCCCCTCTTTTTCCTTGTCACCGACATGTAGAAACCCGGTTCCCGGGATCACCCCACCATCTTGCATGACATGCTCATGTCACTTTTCCTTTTGCACCGGTATCTCCATGAGCTACCGGAACCGATATGTTGCCGTGGCACCATTTTCGGATTCGTTGCCGTGGCACCCCTTTCGTTTTCGCCACGATGACTAATGCTTCATAAAATGCTCTTATCAACATTTTCATAAAAATTGCTAAAAACTTGCATATGTCATTCGCATCATGATAATAACATTTAAAATGTTAAGAATGTTGTTTGCTTTAAATTGCTAAATGCATATGAGGATTTACCGGAATTGTTGTTTGTTGTTCCGGCCTCATTTAAACTTGCCTAAATGTTTAGTTTACTCATGCTTCACCTCTTGCCATGTTAACCAACATTTAATATTGTTGAGTACCTAACCGAGAGTGAACTAAATAATTGATGTGGTGTTCCATCAATATGCAACCCGTTGCATATTGAGCTCCACTTAATTTGTAGTTTTGGTTGTTGCACTTTGCCATGTCATGTATCATTAAACTGGACATGCATCATACTTGTTTGCGCATCATGCCATGTTATGTGATGGTTGTTTACTTCTTTCCGGTGTGCTTCTTCGGGTTGTTTCCGGTAATGTCGTGATTGTGAGGATTCGTTCGACTTCGTCCGATTGTCTTCTTCATGGACTCGTTCTTCTTCCTTGCGGGATCTCAGGCAAGATGACCATACCCTCGAAATCACTTCTATCTTTGCTTGCTAGTTGCTCGCTCTTTTGCTATGCCTATGCTGCGATACCTACCACTTGCTTATCATGCCTCCCATATTGTTAAGCCAAGCCTCTAACCCACCTTGTCCTAGCAAACCGTTGATTGGCTATGTTACCACTTTGCTCAGCCCCTCTTATAGCGTTGTTAGTTGCAGGTGAAGATTGAAGTTTGTTCCTTGATTGGAACATGGAGATGTTGTTCCTTGTTGGAACATGTTTACTTGTTGGGATATCACACTATATCTTATTTAATTAATGCATCTATATACTTGGTAAAGGGTGGAAGGCTCGGCCTTATGCCTGGTGTTTTGTTCCACTCTTGCCGCCCTAGTTTCCGTCATATCGGTGTTATGTTCCCGGATTTTGCGTTCCTCACGCGGTTGGGTTATAATGGGAACCCCTTGACAGTT
>NC_041384.1:632063573-632075135 GCF_002162155.2 Triticum dicoccoides | reverse complement strand
TGTCTAAGTGTTGGTCCGAACTAGAGTCCTTTGCTGCGCCACCTCGGGGAAACTTGAGGGCTGGTTTTAGTTGTACGGAGCGCTCATCCGGTGTTGCCCTGAGAACGAGATATGTGCAGCTCCTATCAGGATGTCGGCGCATCGGGCGGTCTTGCTGGTCTTGTTTTACCATTGTCGAGGATGTCTTGTAGAACCGGGATACCGAGTCTGATCGGAATGTCTCGGGAGGAGGTCTATTCCTTCGTTGACCGTGAGAGCTTGTCATGGGCTAAGTTGGGACACCCCTGCAGGGATTTGAACTTTCGAAAGCCGTGCCCGCGGTTATGGGCAGATGGGAATTTGTTAATGTCCGGTTGTAGAAAACCTAAAGTTGACCTTAATTAAAATGCATCAACCGCGTGTGTAACCGTGATGGTCTCTTTCCGGCGGAGTCCGGGAATTGAACACGGTGTTGGAGTTATGCTTGACGTAGGTTGTTTTAGGATCACTTCTTGATCATACTTTCACGACCGTGCTTTGCCTTCTCTTCTCGCTCTTATTTGCGTATGTTAGCCACCATATATGCTAGTCGCTTGCTGCTGCTCCACCTCATACCTTTACCTTACCCATAAGCTTAAATAGTCTTGATCGCGAGGGTGTGAGATTGCTGAGTCCCCGTGGCTCACAGATACTTCCAAAACCAGCTTGCAGGTGCTGATGATGCCATTCCAGGTGACGCAACCAAGCTCAGGAGGAGCTCGATGAAGATCTTGTCCTTTGTGTTGTTCCGTTCTAGTCGATCAGTAGTGGAGCCCAGTTGGGGTCGATCGGGGACCTTGTCGCATTTGGGGTTCTTCTTTTATTTTGGTCCCGTAGTCGGACCTTGATTGTATTTGGATGATGTAATGCTTTATTCATGTATTGTGTGAAGTGGCGATTGTAAGCCAACTATGTATCTTTTTCCTTATGTATTATATGGGTTGTGTGAAGATTACGTCACTTGCGACATTGCTTTCAATGCGGTTATGCCTCTAAGTCGTGCTTTGACACGTGGGAGATATAGCCGCATCGAGGGCGTTTCAAGTTGGTATCAGAGCCTTCCCCGACCTTAGGAGCCCCATTGCTTGATCGTTATTAGCGGCCGAGTTATGTCTAGAAAAATGTTTTGAGTCATTTAGGAATTATATATCGGAGAGTTAGGAATTCTTTTTACTCCCCAGTCCCTTCATCGCTCTGGTAAGGCATCCTGACGTAGAGTTTTGACTCTTCTCTTCTCAAATTTCACAAAAAAAAATATTTAGGATCACGCGGGTATCTTGGAATTGTTCCGATGGTTTTGTGACGAGAACATTGTCTTGGTGCCTCCTGTCAGGGGTTTTGTGGCAGTGTCCCGGGGAGTTGAGCTCCGAGGTGTTGTCGTCACAATTTTATCGTTGCAGTTCTGGAATACCTGAGATTAGTTTCGCCGACATCGAAAATCTCTTTTATGCAGTTCGTTGGTGAGATAACCTCGACGCCGCCCAGTACTGGGGCGGGAGTTCGGGAGTATTGCCATAACTCGTATAACAGATGCTTTTCGAAGGTTGAGGTAGACGATTTCCGAAGGTTTCTTGGTTATGTGTTGAAGGATGGATACAACTGGATGTAGGATTTGCTAGATTTGGGTGAGATATTATGCTTCCCCTGTATCCCCAACACCTAATTGCATAACCGGAAAATTTCGGGAGTTTATAAGTGGGAATTCAAGTAGCTCTTAGGATATCTTTCCAACAGATGTATGATATGAAATTGGGGTTTGACGTCTAGTGGTCCGCCTATTCACGGTTGATTTTACAGTGGTCTCGTTGTGTCTTAAAGAGTCCTTGGCTATGCCGACTCGGGGACGCTTCGTATGTCATGTGCACTGCCTTGTACATGATGGTGATGTACGATCGAGCCCGTTTAGGCCCCACCACGAAAACTTCAGACGAAATCTCTATCATATGTTTGTTCTGGCTTATTCCGCAAGCCAATCCTTGTTTTGTTTTGAGTTGTGGTATTCGAGTTGCTTCGAAGTCAAATGTTGATTCCATACCTTTTCCAAGCGGTGTTCTCATATTTCTATGTGAATACAAATCCTTCTTGATCATCGAGATTGTCATCTAAATTCCTTCTACACCGGCGTGTTTCTCTTCAGGTGAATCCGATCACGTCAACATCCGCAAGATCAATTATCAGTTCTTCTCAACGGTGTTCGTTTCATCCGTCCCAAGCTGCCTTTGTTTTTTCCCACCCACCCAATCCCTTTTCTTCAAGGATTCAGATTTCTTAATCAAGTATCCATCTTATTGATGCGAGGCATTTTCATTCCTTTTCCGTCAATATCCTTATCCGATGATTCTCATGAAGATTCTAACGGAGCTTCAAGTTCGTCACTCTTCACTCGTTTTCTTCTCCGGTGGAACAAGTTCAAGCTTTTGGCGTTGATCATACCCTTTTCCTCGTTTTAAATACCTTCTCATGCCGGTGCACCTCTTAATCATCCACTTCTTCCTATTCTTTTGTTCCGGAGTGCTCAAGATATTTCTAACATTCATGTTTCTACTCTGCTTTCGTTCAAGATCTTTCGAGGATGTTATCTCATTCAAGACATTTAAATCAACTGGCGCAATATATATTTTAAATCATCAATGGTGTTTCTTTTCAGTGGGCCCTAACCCACAGGTCTATTCCCAGGATCTTACCTGACTCTTCTATTTTCCCGGAGCTATCCTAAATTCTTTTTAAAGTTTGACGTAAGAATGAGTTATCATCAGTCAAATGCCATCTCCTAGATCTTTCAAAATTCTTTTAACCGTTGGCTCAACCTTTCTATTCATCATCCCGGAGTATCTCAACAATTAATGTTGTTGTTTCTCGTCATCATTCTCAACACTTGATGACCGAAGAAGAGTTTTTTACCTCCAAATCTTGTCCGTTCTCTCAGAGACTCGTGATTCTAGCTTGTTGCCATCCTCTCATAATTATTTTCGATTGTGGGAATTCTTCACCTATCCGGAGCATTTCATGAGTTTTTTTCCATTTCTTTTCCCCGAAGGCCATCTTTTCAAATATTATTCATTTCTCCACTTTCAGCTCTCGTTCTCCAATTTTACGGGTGCATCATTCAAGCATATTCTCTAATCAGCTCGTGTTTTCTTCGTTCCCTTGTATCTAAATCCTCTCAAGTATCTTCGTTCTTTTTATAATTCTTCCTGGTGATTCACCCGTTTACTTTGTTCTTTTCCAATTCTTACGGTGGCTACTCAGGATTTTTCTTCCTTGCTATCATATCTATTTATTCGTTGTCAATCCTAACGGTGGTTCGTGCAAGAGTTCTCGTCATTCGTTATCGTATATACTCATTCGTTGTTTCAATCCTACCGGTGGTCCATTAAGTTTGCGCTATATCTATCTAAATCCTTTCTACGAGAATAAGTCGTATGCGATCCGTTGCTTGTCATCAATTTAAATTGGTGAAGGATAAGCATAATATAATTCTTATTCTTGTTTCATCCAAGTGATTTAATTCCTTATTCAGGAGGTTCACCAAATTATCGGTTTCTATTGTTTCATCTTTTCTTTTCCGGAGTTCCAAGCTCTCTCAAATATATCATCTCGAAGGTCCATCTAATCATTGCAAGGTTTCACCTTGTGTTTTTCAACTTCTCTTTCTTTCCGTTTGATCATTCTTTTGTTACCGGAGTTCGTCATGAAGGTTCTACATGATGGTTCATCAAGGATTTAATTCTTTCTCAAAGTGTTCATCGAGATTCTTTTCAAAGGAGCTCAAACTTTCTTCATCTTGCTATCCGGATTGCAATTCTTTCAACCGTATCATTTGAGGTGGGGTTATGTCATTCTTGATAATTTGAGTTTTTGGTTTCATGATTCAAATGTTGTTAAGAATGAGATATTTTAAATCCATCAACCTCTTCGTCGGAGTTATCTTGGGTTATATTTCACCTAAAGCCTTCTCTAATGTTTGTTGCTATTATGGTGCTTATTATTGACCCAAGTTCTTTTATCCTCCCGGTGGTAAAAGTTTCTCGTTTCCTTGTCGATATCAATTCAAATCCATTGTTTTCCGTTAGTGGCAGAATTTTCACCTCATAGTTTTGAGATGTTCTCCATAAGCCCACTAAAAGCTTACTCTTTTTCGTTGTTGGATTTCCAACATCTCCGTTCGACCATTCTCCTAAGGATGCTTTTTTTCAAGCTCATTCAAGATAGAAGATATTGTTCTCTCCTCCGTTCAATCCATTCCATTCTCTCTTTTCTTCCGGAGGCATTGTGTTGTTGCTCTCTTCAACCTTTCTTCTTATTTTGTTAGGACCTTATTCTTGCCTTGCTTATCCCATTTAACCGGAGTGTTGTGTCCTCTGTTCAAGTTCTTTTATTTTATCAAGTCCTTCATCTCTTTTCAATCGGAGTGCTGTTCAAATTTCTTCTTCCTTGTTCCTTTTCTTAACGGAGTGTTTTCAACTTTGTTCTTCTCCGTTGTTTCATTTCTTTCAATTTTTTCAACCTTTCAAGGTTCGTGGTTTCACTCGTTTGTCAAAGAAGCAACTTAGTTTTACCTCTTCTCTTTCTCTCCCGTTTTCCCTTCGGTGTCATTCTAGATCTCGGGACGAGATCCTCTCATAGTGGTGGAGTGTTGTGACACCCCGAGACCGATGTGCCAGGTGTCTTCCAGTTATTCGCTGTTGTTGCCTTGTCATTTGTTTGGTTCTTTGCATTCATCATTGCATCATGTGCATTGCATCATGTCATCATGCCATCATGTCATTTCTTTTTCTTAACTCAACTAAATAAATGTCATGGACCTTTGATCCATTTAAACCGAGGGAATTCACCTAGTGACTTCTCTTTATAACATACCCTCCCGATAGTAGGGAGCTATTATAAATATTTTCATTCTTGTGGAGTTACCGTGACGCACTTGCAATGTAACTCTCAAGTCTTTTCTGTTTCGAGTTGCTCCTCAAACCTTGCCATATATCCTTTCGTCATTCTCCGGAGCTCCACCTAAATTCTCAACATTTTTGGAGACTTCCAAAACCTAGTCCTAGTTCAAACCCATTTGAATTAAATTCAAATGAGTTTGAATTTACATCTTCCAATCTTGGCCTTTTATATTTTCTCGAAACAAGCGTATTTTTGTGAGTTCGGGAAAATTATCCCCATGTCCAAAAATCTTTTCCTAATCATCTCTTTCTTTTCCTCTCTTATTGTCTTTTCTGCTAAAGATTTGGAGGGAGAAGAGAGAGCCCAGCAGCCTGGCCGTTTTTCCTTTCCATTGGGCCGGCCTCCCAAGGCCCACTCCCCAGCTAACCCTAGCGCAGGAAGAGAGCCCATCTCCTCTCCCTCTCGATCCCATCTCTCCCTCGACCCCTTCCCACACCGCCGCCTCTCCCTTCGTCCCTCCCAGCGCTCGATCCCCCTCGCGCTTCTCTTGATCCCGCACGTCTCCCCCTCCTCCTCTTGCGCCGCCAGAGGAGACCCTCTCCTCGATCCTCACCCTCCCCTTGGCGCTGCCATGCCGGCCTGCGACGCCACCGCCGAGCTCCACCAGGACCACACCGGCCTCTCCTCCTTCCTCGTCGTGCCTCTGCCTTCGGCCGTTGCCAGCGAGCAGCTCTCCTCCTTCGTCCATGGCGGGCGCCGCTCCTGCCAAGTCCCTCGTCCGGATCCGTCAAGCCCCGCCGCCTCCTACTGTTTTCTTCCCTCGCCGGAGCCGCGTCAAGTCACGTTGCTGCCCCGCTTCCCCGTCTTCGCCAGCGCATGTCGCCGCCCCGCCGCCCGCATGGCTCCAGCCTGCAGCCGCTGCTCCCTGCGTCGAGGAGTCGCCGCGCCAAGTCCCTGTGCCAGGCGCCTCCGCCTCTGCTCCGCTCCGCCTTGCTGCCCCGGCCTCGTCCACGTCGCCTTGCCGCTCCATGCCCATCGTTGTACCTCCCCTACTGCTCCCTGCATCAGTCCTAGGGCCGACCCTCACCCCGCGGCCAAGCCGAGCTGTCGCCGCTGCTGCACCTCTAGCCTTTTGTCTTGCTTCTTTTTGGACCAACCAGAATGTCGCCAAGAACCGTACGCGGACGCTTCGTCTCCAGGATTTTAGCCAAGTACCTCTACATGCAAACTCGCCAAGTACGTGACCCGGAGGCGCCAAGTTTGACTATGAATGGTTGCACGTCCGACCCTGTATTCGAACCTCAAGCGTCAAGTTCCACTACCGTTGTCGCGAATCCGACAAGACCAAGTGTACGACTACAACGTGAACAAGTACCATGACGACCTCCGAAGAACTCGGTTTCACCAAGTCCCACTGCCGTCGCCTCCGGAAGCCTCGGATCCGTCAAGTTCCTCGACGACAAGTGCATGACTATGCAGATTGTACCAAGTACCCCTTCGGGTTGACGAGATTGGCAAGTGCGAAACATCAAGTACCACGACGACCATCGACATGTACCCCTACACCGCACCGAAATGCCGAGTACCTCGTCGTGACCCCGAACATCTACGGAAACTTGTGTGAATAAGAACGTGAACGAATACCGTCGCCAAGATCGCTAGTACCACCACCATCGCCGAGGACCGATAGTACCACTACTTCCACTACCGTCGCCACGAGAAGGACTACTTCCCACAACAAACCGTGAACGACTACTTCCGCTATGACTGTCCCGAGAACGTCTACTTCCCCTACACCGCATCGAACTCGAACCGCTCCGATAACGCACGCTTCGAAGGTATAACCCCGAGACGACCGCCTGTGAACGAATGCATGTGTGATGTATGAGATGCTCGTGCTTGCACCGTGCTCGAATTGTCGGTGCACGTTGCCCCTCTTTTTCCTTGTCACCGACATGTAGAAACCCGGTTCCCGGGATCACCCCACCATCTTGCATGACACGCTCATGTCACTTTTCCTTTTGCACCGGTATCTCCATGAGCTACCGGAACCGATATGTTGTCGTGGCACCATTTTCGGATTCGTTGCCGTGGCACCCCTTTCGTTTTCGCCACGATGACTAATGCTTCATAAAATGCTCTTATCAACATTTGCATAAAAATTGCTAAAAACTTGCATATGTCATTCGCATCATGATAATAACATTTAAAATGTTAAGAATGTTGTTTGCTTTAAATTGCTAAATGCATATGAGGATTTACCGGAATTGTTGTTTGTTGTTCCGGCCTCATTTAAACTTGCCTAAATGTTTAGTTTACTCATGCTTCACCTCTTGCCATGTTAACCAACATTTAATATTGTTGAGTACCTAACCGGGAGTGAACTAAATAATTGATGTGGTGTTCCATCAATATGCAACCCGTTGCATATTGAGCTCCACTTAATTTGTAGTTTTGGTTGTTGCACTTTGCCATGTCATGTATCATTAAACTGGACATGCATCATACTTGTTTGCGCATCATGCCATGTTATGTGATGGTTGTTTACTTCTTTCCGGTGTGCTTCTTCGGGTTGTTTCCGGTAATGTCGTGATTGTGAGGATTCGTTCGACTTCGTCCGATTGTCTTCTTCATGGACTCGTTCTTCTTCCTTGCGGGATCTCAGGCAAGATGACCATACCCTCGAAATCACTTCTATCTTTGCTTGCTAGTTGCTCGCTCTTTTGCTATGCCTATGCTGCGATACCTACCACTTGCTTATCATGCCTCCCATATTGTTAAGCCAAGCCTCTAACCCACCTTGTCCTAGCAAACCGTTGATTGGCTATGTTACCACTTTGCTCAGCCCCTCTTATAGCGTTGTTAGTTGCAGGTGAAGATTGAAGTTTGTTCCTTGATTGGAACATGGAGATGTTGTTCCTTGTTGGAACATGTTTACTTGTTGGGATATCACACTATATCTTATTTAATTAATGCATCTATATACTTGGTAAAGGGTGGAAGGCTCGGCCTTATGCCTGGTGTTTTGTTCCACTCTTGCCGCCCTAGTTTCCGTCATATCGGTGTTATGTTCCCGGATTTTGCGTTCCTCACGCGGTTGGGTTATAATGGGAACCCCTTGACAGTTTGCTTTGAATAAAACTCCTCCAGCAAGGCCCAACCTTGTTTTTACCATTCGCCACCTAGCCTTTTTCCCTTGGGAGTCGCGCATCCCGAGGGTCATCTTTGTTTTAACCCCCCCCCCCCGGGCCAGTGCTTGTCTAAGTGTTGGTCCGAACTAGAGTCCTTTGCAGCGCCACCTCGGGGAAACTTGAGGGCTGGTTTTAGTTGTACGGAGCGCTCATCCGGTGTTGCCCTGAGAACGAGATATGTGCAGCTCCTATCAGGATGTCGGCGCATCGGGCGGTCTTGCTGGTCTTGTTTTACCATTGTCGAGGATGTCTTGTAGAACCGGGATACCGAGTCTGATCGGAATGTCTCGGGAGGAGGTCTATTCCTTCGTTGACCGTGAGAGCTTGTCATGGGCTAAGTTGGGACACCCCTGCAGGGATTTGAACTTTCGAAAGCCGTGCCCGCGGTTATGGGTAGATGGGAATTTGTTAATGTCCGGTTGTAGAAAACCTAAAGTTGACCTTAATTAAAATGCATCAACCGCGTGTGTAACCGTGATGGTCTCTTTCCGGCGGAGTCCGGGAATTGAACACGGTGTTGGAGTTATGCTTGACGTAGGTTGTTTTAGGATCACTTCTTGATCATACTTTCACGACCGTGCTTTGCCTTCTCTTCTCGCTCTTATTTGCGTATGTTAGCCACCATATATGCTAGTCGCTTGCTGCTGCTCCACCTCATACCTTTACCTTACCCATAAGTTTAAATAGTCTTGATCGCGAGGGTGTGAGATTGCTGAGTCCCCGTGGCTCACAGATACTTCCAAAACCAGCTTGCAGGTGCCGATGATGCCATTCCAGGTGACGCAACCAAGCTCAGGAGGAGCTCGATGAAGATCTTGTCCTTTGTGTTGTTCCGTTCTAGTCGATCAGTAGTGGAGCCCAGTTGGGGTCGATCGGGGACCTTGTCGCATTTGGGGTTCTTCTTTTATTTTGGTCCCGTAGTCGGACCTTGATTGTATTTGGATGATGTAATGCTTTATTCATGTATTTGTGTGAAGTGGCGATTGTAAGCCAACTATGTATCTTTTTCCTTATGTATTATATGGGTTGTGTGAAGATTACCTCACATGCGACATTGCTTTCAATGCGGTTATGCCTCTAAGTCTTGCTTCGACACGTGGGAGATATAGTCGCATCGAGGGCGTTTCAATCAGCAAGGCAAGTAACACTTTGATCATACCTTTTCTACTACCCAGTTTTATTGCATTAGATCAAATCCTCACACATTGCATGATTAGGATCTAATTAAATTGTGGGACGGGAAGTAGTTGAGGTAGTACCTATTACCTGTGTATTATCAAACATTTGAAAGTCAATTCTACGTTTGCTTATTATGCCATGCTATGCTAGTAGACGTGGATTGGGTGAGTGATATCCATGACAGATGTGAGATTGTTAATTAATGGTTTATCTAAGGTGGCAACTTAAACACACATCTGGGTGGATTGAGGCACCTGAGTATTCCAGGACTTGCCTATTTTTCTTTTGGACCGCCACCCAGGCTCAAAGGGATCATGAGACTATTCATACTAGAAACTTCCGTGTGCAGCCATAAGCTATTATGGGCTCTAGCATAGTTGACTAAGTTGTGCGAACTCTTACAGTGGTAGACTAGCAGATGTAGGGGATGTAGGTGGTACGGTCTACCCGATCGTAAGGTGCTAGTGTTTCTGAAAGACTATGTCTCGGTCATCCGTCTTCTCAAACACCATGTAGTGCGAGAAACCAAACGGAGGCGATCGAGTCTTGTGGGGAAAAGTGCGCAAACCTCTGCAGAGTGTAATAAACTAATCATGGTTAGCCGTGTCCCCGGTTATGGACATCTTGAGTATCTAGTACTTGGATTATCATGTGAATCTCAACATGTTACTCTAAATTAATTTTGTTGGGTTATGTTTAATGATGATGCTTAATTGGGATTGAGAATGTTGTCAACCATTCTCAATGTTTAACAACCACCATGATAGAAATTAAATTTTATTCCTTTGAAGTAGGGGAAAATTGGCTTTACGCAAAACTATAACCATAGAGCTTTCCACCAGCCAAATATGCATATAGTATAGTTGTTTCATTCCATTACTCTCTATGTGTTACCTTGCCAGCATATTCCATGTGCTGACCCGTTTTCGGGCTGCAACGTTAATGTTGCAGACTTTTCAGACGACGATTAAGGAGTTTTTAGGTCGTGGTTCTGTACTCAGTGATGCCGTTGGAGTTGATGGACTCACTTATCTTCCAAGCCTTCCGCTGTTATCGTTATTAGATGGCCTTAAGCCATATTTATTGTAATAAGTTCTCTTATGAGACACTCGATGTAATAAGTGTGTGATTGCTACTCTGTTATAAATCCTCTGAGTACTGTGTGGTGTCAGCATTACTGATCCAGGGATGACACCGGAGCACAGAGATCAGACCGTTTGAGGTCTGGTCGCTACATCAACATTTAATCTTGTTGGGTACATAAACGAGAGAGAACTAAATAAGTCATATGGCGTTTTTTCAATATGCAACTCCGTTGCATATTGAGCTCCACTTAACTTGTAGTGTTGTTTGTTGCACTTTACCATGTCATGCTTCATTAAACCGGACATGCATCATACTTGGTTGTGCATCATGCCATGAGTATGTGATGGTTGTTTACTATGTTGTGTGCTTCTTTCCTGTGTTGCTTCTTCGTGTTGGTTCCGACAACGTTGCGTTTGTGAGGAACCGTTTGACTACGTCCGTTTGTCTTCTTCATGGACTCGTTCTTCTTCCTTGCGGGATCTCAGGCAAGATGACCATACCCTCGAAATCACTTCTATCTTTGCTTGCTAGTTGCTCGCTCTTTTGCTATGCCTATGATGCGATACCTACCACTTGCTTATCATGCCTCTCATATTGTTAAACCAAGTCTCTAACCCACCTTGTCCTAGCAAACCATTGTTTGTCTATGTTACCGCTTTGCTCAGCCCCTCTTATAGCGTTGTTAGTTGCAGGTGAAGATTGGAGCTTGTTCCTTGTTGGAACATGGATATTTTGTTGGGATATCACAATATCTCTTATTTAATTAATGCATCTATATACTTGGTAAAGGGTGGAAGGCTCGGCCTTATGCCTGGTGTTTTGTTCCACTCTTGCCGCCCTAGTTTCCGTCATATCAGTGTTATGTTCCCGGATTTTGCGTTCCTTACGCGGTTGGGTTATAATGGGAACCCCTTGACAGTTCGCCTTGAATAAAACTCCTCCAGCAATGCCCAACATTGGTTTTACCATTCGCCACCTAGCCTTTTCTTTCCCTTGGGTAGGCCTGCCCAAGGGTCATCTTTATTTTAACCCCCCCCCCCCCGGGCCAGTGCTCCTCTGAGTGTTGGTCCGAACTGGGCAGCCTGCGGGGCCACCTCGGGGCAACTTGAGGGTTGGTTTTACTCGTAGCTTGACCTATCTGAGTGTGCCCTGAGAACAAGATATGTGCAGCTCCTATCGGGATTTGTCGGCACATTCGGGC